>NW_017306915.1:132103-174606 GCF_000935625.1 Nanorana parkeri
AGAATGGATGAAAAATGCGCCGCCCAAATTTATCGGCCATGTGCGCGTGTTTGCTAGAATTACGAAGAAATCGTGCAGGATTGGCGTGGTCGTGTTTCTAGGATGAAAAAACGTGTGAACTTGCTCATGCACATGCGCAGTTGCCTGGAGCACATCCGAACACGGCACTGGTGTGTAAGTACCTTATTTTGGAATACTGTCTTTTACCAGTTTGTAAGTGTTATGTGGAATGTTTGTATGCACAGAAGCATAGCAATAACATATGTATCATATGTATGATTTGCACATGTATGGCAGTAGTAGAAATATGATTCTAGCACTTGCAATTTTTTATTATAGTGGCGTGCAGCCGATGGCGCATATTACACGACACGCGCGCAAGTAAATACATAAAAACGCGCCATGCCTGCGTGAAACCGCGCCATGATGTGCGTGTTCGCTTGGTAAATGCATTTTTGCGGGTTAAAACGCGCACGCAGCCTGCGCGTGTGCGTGTTGGGCTTCGTAAATCAGCCCCTTACAATCATCATGTTTCTGAACAGCTGCACATACAAGGGATTTCTTCCAGTAAGCTTTGATTGAATTATCAAAAACAACTCTAGTATGTATTCCTATTACAATGCTGATGTCATAACAGGAGAGGATATGTTGTGTCCTTAGAACTTTAAATATATTTTCTCATTCCAGTAGTAGCTGTCACCTCATTTCCACATAGGAGTAAGTTGAAGTAATTATATGAGATAAGAAGAAACGCACCCCCAGCACTCTTTCAGACAGGTGTGTTTCTAGTGCATTATATCATGCAGGGATAAGCAATCAGCAAGCACATCTAAAGGTTTCTGGGGATGCCATTCTTTAGACTGAGCATACATGGTTAGAATATCATACAAATGTTTGTATGAAAATCTGGTCAGAACATTTGATAATGTCATCAAAGACTTGATGAATATCCATTGACATTTCGTTTTATTTTAACATTCGATTTTAGAATTAATGGACTTTCCTAAAACAAAACCACATTAACCGTTAACATTTTGTTTGTTTCAGAAAAAAATTTCATCTTACGCCTTCGATTTCTTTCATCAGTATGGTCTAAAGCGATTGTCAATTTGACCCCATTAACCACTAAAAAAAAATATTCCAAAAACATCAGTTTTCAAGCAAAATTGTAACTGCGTATACCCAGCTTCCCACAACGAGATAACTGCAAGACTGCCTGCTTCATCTCCCTCAGGATTTCCTTCTCTTTAAACTGATCAGCTATTTACCGTTGCTGTTTGCAGAAAAGATTTGCAATACAGAAATTTAGAACTACAAGCTGCTGAGAATGTTTCAGCTATAATAAACAGTATAACAAATCTTTTTATTTTTAGGATAAAAATACATGTAGACTATAAAGATGGCCATACATATGTGTATGATAGAAGCATGTGTGCCACTGTGCACATGCAGAGAAGAAAAGATAATTCTTCAGGTTAAGAAATGGCCAAATGTTATCAATTATGTAAAAGCATTAAGTACAGAAAGATTTTTTTGCCTCATTTTTTTATTGTTTGAACCCACGGCTCCCATAATGCTTTGCAGGTCTGTGGTCGCCCATTATTATGCTCTATTAAACTGCACAAAAGGCAAGATCGTGTCCAAAAAGACCTGCATTTGAAGAACGGCCAAAACAGGGTGGGAGTTATTGATGAACAGTAAACCACAAAAAAAAAGAGGAAAGCCAAAGCCATTTCCCTAAAATCTGTATGCGAAAATGCTGCTCCTCAATACTGGCAAAATATGAAACTAAAAACCATCAGCAAGACAAAGGGGAGATTTTGAATAGAATAAACCATTATTATTCACATTAAATTATCGAAGATAAACGTGTATATATATATATATATATACATACAAATCTGGCCAACTCTATGTGCATATAAAGTTACATGTTTACAAGAGTTATACCACACATCAACAAGATTACTTACATTCATCTGATCTCTTTCCTGGGTACATCTAAAAATAACATTTAAAAAGACTACAGTTCCCATGTAAATAAGCCACTTTTAATGAGTATGGAATGCAATGCTTTTCCAAAGTGAGACAAGTATTTAAACACATTCAGCTCAATCCTTTATCTAAAGCACTTGAGTTGCAAAGACACAAATGCAACTTAAATAAAAATAAATAGGTATGAATTTTCTGTATGTTTGCCGTGAATAAGGCCTCGGGGTGTGAAAAAATGGCATGATACAAAAAAAGGAGACCTGGGAAGGAAAAAAAAAAATGTCCCATTACATAAGGCAGGCTGGAAAGTGAAAGGGCAAATTACACACTCAGCCATGCGCTATACTATATAATTAGCTCAATGGTGATGATGTCATTTACATGCTGATGAAGCTAAAGTAACATTCACACCGTTTGAAACCAAGATGGTTTCCATGGTTACATTTACTCCCAGTAAACAAAGAGAGTCTGACCCGCTAGGATTCACAACTCTGCTTTCCATTTTTCATGTGCTTCCCGCATTGCAGAGAACTACAAGTATCAGGACACCTCCGGGATGATCAATTCACATGACCAGTTCACAGCTGCTATTGATCTAACAAGAATTACTGAGAAGAAAATAAAATGGTTAAATCAACCTTCATTTTTCATGTGTTTAGCACAATGTACGATAAAAATATGATTTTTTTCCCCCCAGCACACATTACAAGCTGAACTCGCTCATTTCCAGAGACAGCCACGGCGATGTACCATATAGAACTACTGATTGTGGTAAACCACATACAGGAAGTGGCACACCACCACTTTAATGGTACAAGAAACCATTTAAGCCTATTTCAGTATATTTTTCCAAAATCAATTCTGACAGATAAGTAATCGCAATACAAGTCATGTTCCAACTCAACTGACGTTTCGGGGCCTCGCTGGTCCACTTTCTCAGGGTGACAGCCTTCTCTTTCATAAAGTCCAATATGTCCCCCTGCATTCCTCACAGCGTCCCCGGCCCGAATCACAATAATGGTGCTTGCAGTGATACTCACGGATGGCGCCGTGCACATCAAACGAACAGGAATCACCAGCACTCAGTGGAAAATATTCAAACGATAAAGTCCATTCAATCGGACAAATCATCATACATGCTGCAATAATTATAACCGACGTTTCGGGGCCACGCAGGAACCCTTCATCAGGGCAACAATGTAACACACCTTGTTGCCCTGTCACCTTGGAGAAGGTGGAATCTGCCTTTTTTCTGTGCTTGTATTCACATTTTCTGAGGTAACCTCAATATACACTGAGTGGCCAGATTATTATGACCACCTGACATTTGTAGGCAAATTAGCTATAATTAGCTATAATTTCGTGCTGAAGTTGCTAGAGGGCCAGACCATTATAAATAGGGAAGCAGGTTGTTTACCACGACAGTAGAAGTGATTTTTCTGAAGATACGGGTAAACAATGCGATTTAACAGCCTTTGAACGTGGGATGATTGTTGGCGCTCGGAGCCATGGAGCGAGTATCAGCAAAACAGCAGTATTCGTTAAATGTTCAAGAGCAGCTGTTGTTAAAGTGTTTAACTACCTCCGGGCCGGCCGTAGTAAAAAAACGGCCGGCCAGGAGCTCTCTCGATCTGAGCGGGCGTCTCTAGACGTCCGCTCAGACACGCCCCCGAGCGGGAAATGGCCGGTATTTAAAAACGGGCAGAGTATGTTGAGGTTTGGCATGGAGTGCTGGCTATTTCTATTTTTTGAGATTTGTATTACTGCCTGTATTCCTGTTGCAGATTTAACCTCACTTCCTGTCTGGTGAAAACACTGTCAGCAGGACAGGAAGTCAGGGGAATTGTCTCTAATGGAGTCCCAGATAGCAATAAAAAAACGAATCCTTCCGGACTCTATACAAAACAAACAAAATAGGTTTTTGGCTTGACATTTGTTGACAATGTTGTATTATAGAGCAAAGCTTCTCAACCTTTTTTGTAATCATGGCACCCTTTAAAAATAAGGGTGCTATGTCTAGAAGACATAGATTAAAAATACACAAAAGTGCCCCTTCACATCAGAGTCATCCTTTGCATCATTAGCCCCCCTTTTCACATCAGGAGCCCCCATTTCATATCAGAGCCCCCCCTTTCACATCAGAGTTCCCCCTTTAAATCAGGACCCCCCGTCACCTCAGTCTTCATTCCCCTCCTTCACATCACAGTCCCACAAAATTCCTCCTGAGGAAGCCAGAAGGTACACCAGGGTACCACGGCACCATGGTTGAGAAAGACTGCTATAGAGCATTGGTAGACAATGTTGCCGCTCCAGCTGTAGTGAAAATACCATCACGCCTCTGCCTCTGGGAGTCATGCCTGTGGCTGTCAGTCTTGCAATGCCTCATGGGACTTGTAGTTTCACCACAGCTGGAGTGCCAAGGTTGCCTACCTCTGACTGAAGTTCTGCTTAGTCCTCCACAAGAGTAGGGAGTGTTGTGAATAGAACAAACCCTGTCCGATATGTCAGCTTTATGATATAAATCATAATAATTAGTGAAAACCAGTGAGACCCGGTGCCCATGCTATGCTAGCCCTGACTTTGTCATTTATAACACTAAAACCAGTTCATACTAGAGCCGTGGTAACACCTGGGTTCACCTGGCCTGTTATATAATTCTATTTTCTTTTCTTGTAATTTTCCGCTCAAACATTAACTGGCTGCTCTGTAATCTGAGTAAGTACTGTGAAGGACCTGAATACAAACCGGCTCTGTTACCTTATATGCAGCCTTTAAAATATCAGATCCAGTTATAAATTAATTTCAAAAGCCGATAACTGGCTCTGGCGCCCCAAAATCTCTCAGCGCCCATCCACTTTATTTCATTTTGTATGGATTTTCCCAAGGCATGTTTTAATGTATTTTTATTTACACTGGACATACATTTCCTTTGCACTTTGTTTTGCTTATAGCCAGATCAGATTTGATCATTCAAGGCACACATAGCACTTTCCTCCATGACCCCATTCCTAGTGCCATCTAATAAGCTTGATTAACTGCTCACATCATAACTCCCAACTGTCCCTCATTTGGAGGGACTGTTCCTCTACAAATTAAATCACCCTATCCCCCATTACTCCTCTGTCGCCCCTCTTTTTGTATCTGATGTCCCTCCTTTTTTATCTGCTGTATAGACCTCCTGAAATAATTCACTATGTATAAGCATACTCCACCTTACAGACCATGTTTCTTGTTGCACCCACATTTAGGGTATAAGACCCCATTCACACTGAGCTACAAGCTTTCTCAGCGCTGATTTTTGAGCAGAAATTGCGCTACAAAACGTTGAGGGCCGGTGCACACCTAGGCGATCTGTGACTGCGCAGCAATTGTGCATGATACCGCATGGATTGATGATGCACAGTCACGGAGTCGCCCATCACAGACGATAGTGCTGTGGCTGCCATTATTTTCTAATGGCACCCCAGTCGTGCCGGGTGGCTTGCGTGGTTTGCCGCTGCGATTCCGCCTGTGCATCCGAACACGATCGCAGCTAAGACAGCCGGACGTCGTTGTTTTTCGCAAAAAAAGGTACCTGTACCTTTTTTCTGCGATTGCCGCACAGATGTCACCCCATTGAAATCAATGGGGCCGCGCGACAATCGCTGTCTGTAATTGTGCAGGACCGCACAATCCTGGATCGCTCAGGTCTGCACCGGGCCTCCGTGTGAATGGGGTCTGACATAAAACATGGTCAACTGAGGGGGCCACATAATCAATGCAAGAATTTCATTTATACTACAACTGGGTTTTCATTTGTCATTTTACATAATTCTAGGGCTGCAACAACTAATCGACATAATCGATTATAATCGATTATTGAAAAAGTTGTCAACTTTTTCAATAATCGATTAATCGGCTTCCGATTGGTTGGCCCTGTTCACGGCTCCACACACGCTGCACGCCACACCTCCTCCCCACCATTGTAGTCCTTAATAGGCGGTGCCATTCTACATTAATTGCTGTATAATTTTACACTTTTCATTTCACTATATTGCACACCACACTTTTTTTTTCCTTTTCTTTACTTCCACCGCTCCAAGCTTGTTCCTGTGATGGACTACAATCTCAATACAAACTAGTAGTCCATCACTGGAGCCATTTTTTTAAATGTATTTAATTTTTTTTATCCGATTAACCGAACTTAATAATCGTCCAACTAATCGATTTTGAAAATAATCGTTAGATGCAGCTCTACATAATTCTGTCATCAAATCATGTTGTCACAACTGCACGTTTATAACAGCATGCCTTTTCTTTCTTTGTGGGACAATATGGATCTTTAGGTTCCCTGTACCCTCTGGATAAAAGACTAGCCCTCATTACACAGTCAGCGCCTCACTATCTAAATGAATCAGCTCCAGACTAAAAACAATACCGCTAACTGATGTGTGAATGTCACTCATTCATTCCCAGCTCTGAATTACAATTCAAAGCCTATTTGAGAAGCTCTTTATGTGAAAACTATTAAAAGGCCAGCCCAAACACAAACAGTCCTGCTGAATAGGGCTACAACTGCACCAAACTGACGTGGCCTATCTTGTAAACATGACTTGAATGTCTAGAGCCAGTGGTCCTCACTATGGAATTCACCAATGTCTACCTGTTTCCAAAAATATTTACAAATAAAAAGAAACAGACCTCAAAATTCATCCATGACCCCTGATCCAAGCCCAGTATTATGGCATATGTTCTCCAAACTTGCTTAATATCAATCCATGTGTGCTCCAAGCTTGCTGCACATCAATCCATGTGTGCTCCAAGCTTCCTTCACATCAATCCATGTGTGCTCCGAGCTTGCTCACATCAATCCATATGTACTCCGAGCTTGCTCACATCAATCCATGTGTGCTCCAAGCTTCCTTCACATCAATCTATGTGTGCTCCAAGCTTGCTCACATCAATCCATGTGTGCTCCAAGCTTCCTTCACATCAATCCATGTGTGCTCCAAGCTTCCTTCACATCAATCCATGTGTGCTCCAAGCTTGCTCACATCAATCCATGTGTGCCCCAAGCTTGCTTTACATCGATCCAAATGTGCTCCAAGCTTGCTTCACACCAATCCATGTGTGCTCCAAGTTTGCTTCACATCAATCCATGTGTGCTCCAAGCTTCCTTCACATCAATCCACGTGTGCTCCAAGTTTGTTTCACATCAATCCATGTGTGCGCCGAGCTTGCTTCACACCATTCCATGTGTGCGACAAGCTTGCTTCACACCATTCCATGTGTGCTCCAAGCTTGCTTCACACCATTCCATGTGTGCGACAAGCTTCCTTCACATCAATCCATGTGTGCGACAAGCTTCCTTCACATCAATCGATGTGTGCTCCGAGCTTGCTCACATCAATCCATATGTACTCCGAGCTTGCTCACATCAATCCATGTGTGCTCCAAGCTTCCTTCACATCAATCTATGTGTGCTCCAAGCTTGCTCACATCAATCCATGTGTGCTCCAAGCTTCCTTCACATCAATCCATGTGTGCTCCAAGCTTGCTCACATCAATCCATGTGTGCCCCAAGCTTGCTTTACATCGATCCAAATGTGCTCCAAGCTTGCTTCACACCAATCCATGTGTGCTCCAAGCTTGCTTCACATCAATCCATGTGTGCTCCAAGCTTCCTTCACATCAATCCACGTGTGCTCCAAGTTTGTTTCACATCAATCCATGTGTGCGCCGAGCTTGCTTCACACCATTCCATGTGTGCGACAAGCTTGCTTCACACCATTCCATGTGTGCGACAAGCTGGCTTTACATCAGCCTATGCATGTTCCAAGCTTGTTTCTCATAAACCCATGTCTGCTCCAAGCTTGCTTCACATCAATCCATGTCACAGGACCAAGTCACAGGACAGACAGGGTGAATATCCCAAGTTGGGCCACATACAGCAATAAATATCTAACGGGTTCTGATCCCTTACCACTCCATCCAAAGGTACCAAAAAAACATTTTAAATACAGATACACTTTTAATAAATGTCATAACACCTAATGGCTAGCCACACACTTGTAGATTTCTCTAATTTCTTTACTCAATTCCCTAATTCATGCTAAATAGCGTGGATGGTGAATATCTCCTGCCAGCTATTGTTTTGTATTGCGGTTGTCTGAATAACTGAACAGTGACTGTATCTGATTCAATGCAGTCACTTTTCAGCTGACTATTTTCCATGTGGCTCCTTTGATTTTTCATTCAGTTTTGTCGAACTGGGGGATGCCAACAGGGCCACCCACAGCTTGAATTTTTGGTCAATTCTGCAGGAATCAGAGCAAAATTGAAGCATAAAGCATTACAGGTAGACATGTTTTCTCCAGTTATTCATGTTTTATCAGCAAAGGACAATAGAGTGAGCAAAAAGAAAAAAAAAAAATACTTTCCACCTCAAGCAGTCTCTTAGCATGCCAATGACAGCATCCCAAGGACAACACAAAGGTTTGTGGTTCAACACAGAATGAGACTTTCACACGACAGTGCCAAAAATACAACAACCTCGGTAAAGACATGGACTTAGTCGTAGTCTTTGCCAGCAATTCCTTTCTTTTGTAACAGTCAGTGGGGCCGGCAGGCAAGAGGCTACTATGTGATCTCCATATCACCACAGTGGCCAAATCCACATTATTTGATGAGATCGGAATTCTAATCCAGCAAGTCTGCTTTGTCTATTCCAAATCATAACTGCACATTTAAGGCAAACACTTTTATAACATAACTCTCCACCAAACATGAGAATGATTCTGCACTGACTATTCTTTAATACATGATTCTCAAAGAGTCAATGGGCACAAGAAACGGACTCATTATGTGTCACAGACAGTTGTTCGGATATACTGAAAAATGAAACCTATTGTTTTTTGCTGTGATCATCTGCACCCCACAGAGTATGCAATTGTCATTCTAAAGCTGTCCCAACTGTCATTGGCAGATGACTGGCATCAAACGTCCATACACTATAGACTATGGGCCCCTAGACTTTTTAAACAAAGGGCCAGTTCACTGTCCTCTTGGCTGTTTTGGACTGGACTTTGGCCATTGGAAGTTAAAAAAACGGCTCGGCATCTGAAGTCAGCGAGAGTAAAAAATGCCCCTATGTCTATGGTCTATGTTATCTGAGCACACATTGCATGAACAAGTCTGAGGGCCTATTCTCACCATAGAGTTACGCTAAAGAAAGGCACAGTATCCAAAGGTTTAGCACATGCTATCACACAGCGCAATGCAGCACACGCTAGTTATGCCATTCATTCTGAAAGGAACCCCAATGCACCTCCCAGGGAGCAATGCACATCACCACAACGCAATGCACCAGTACAACACTATGAATAGGACCTTAGTCAGGTTTTGTTTTTCAGGTCCAAAACTTTACAATGTTATATTTCTTCTTCCAAACCGTACATCCAAAAACAAAGAGCAGGCAGAGCAGTTTTTTTTCTGTTTTGCCTGGAGTTCTGCTGTAATGATGTTCCAGGTGTAAAAGAGCTGTCTCGTCCCATATAGTCTTCAGTCTTCTAGACAGTGACATCATCTGCATCACCATCACCTCACCTCGTGTTCAGGAGATGATTGGGCCACACGGGATTACACCACGCAACCCTCACCCTGCAATCTTTATCTGTAAGCACACGGATACAGTCACTGCTCTAAATTTATCTCTTACCCAGACAATGTCGCCTCTGTCTTCCTCAAACTGCCAATCCTTGCCAAACCACACACTTATGTGGCTCATGTTTAAACATAGAAACATCCAAAAGCAGAAAATAATTACCTTGACCAATTTCCAACCACGTATGAATCTGTAAACCTATTTTAACCAGAATTCTTGTACCAGCGGGATTCACCTTATTTTCAGTCACAGAACTACTGAAAAAGCAATATCCTCACACAAGTGAAAGGGAACACTGCAACTGTGGTGAAATCAGGACTTTCACTCAATTTAACGTCAGTCTATAAGGGTCAGGCCACCCAAAATAATATGTGGGTTGTTGTGGGCTTAGCCAGCTGATGGCTTCTTATATTCTTGGGGGCTCCAGCAGTGAGATCTCCCTGGGCCATTTTTCCATTATTTTTTGGGTATACCAATTCACCTTTCAGTATTTCCACTCCTGCTAGAAACAAATTAAAGAAACCTTTGAGAAGTTTCAGACCACCTTGTAATAGCTGTAGTAAATGTGGAGGTCTGGTATATTGTCTACTAGGAAATGTCACAATTGGAGTCCCAGACAATCAAATCTTAATCAAATCACACACCTTAATCAAAACGTTAACGTGTTTTTATCTCTTCAGCTTATATAAAAATGTTAATAAAATGTTTGGTGGAGTGCCCCTTGTTTGGTAGACTGCCCCTTGTTTGGTAGACAGCCCCTTGCTTGGTAGGCTGCCCCTTGTTTGGTGGACTGTCCCTTTTTGGTGGATTGCTTCTTGTTTGGTGGGCTGCCCCTTGTTTGGTGGGCTGCCCCTTGTTTGGTGGGCTGCCCCTTGTTTGGTAGACTGCCCCTTGTTTCGTGGATTGCCCCTTGCTTGGTGGACTGTCCCTTGCTTGGTGGACTGTCAACTACATAAGTGCATGAATGATGTTCGTTTCATGTAAACCTTTAAATATAAAACTTTTTAAATAACCTCAGTGTCAATCTCTTTTGAATTTCTTGTATGATTCTGAGTCTAAAGTTTAGTGTATATCTGGGGTTATAAAAGCAAACCCTATACAGACTAGAGTCCTTCATTACAAAGGCACATTCATCCTCAATAATCCTTTGGGGACAAAGGAAAAGAAGGCACAGGACAGTCCAGACATCTTTTTTGTCTTCCTGGGATTCGTTCTTATGCCATCTGGGAGATATAATCTCACCATCATATTCTGTGTCTAGCGTACTGCCTCCTCCCAGTATAGCTTTTTTGGGGAGAAGCCTCCCAGTAGGTATACTGTACATATGGCATTTCTTAAACTACCTCTACTGGCACTCTTAATTAAAAATTGCAGGGGTTCTACTCCACCTTGCTACCCGTACACCATTCTTCTTGGCAAAGTTTAGTGTAAATCTGGGGTTATAAAAGAAAACCTTATACAGACTAGAGTCTTTCATTACATAGGCACATTCATCCTCATTAATCCTTTGGGTACAAGGCAAAAGAAGGCAGAGGACAGTCCAGACATCTTTTTTTGTCTTCCTGGGATTTGTTCTTATGCCAACTGGGAGATATACTCACACCATCATATTCTGAATCTGGCCTGTGGCCTCCTCCAAGTATAGATTTTAGGGAAGGAAGGGAGACCTACCAGTAGGTGTGGCATTTCTTAAACTACTTCAACTGACACTCTCCATTCGATGTTGCAGGGCATCTACTCCACCTTGCTCCCTGAACACCATTCCTCCTACCATACCTCTTACAGTAAACCCAACAGCCCTAAAGGACAATCTGATTTACATCTCATGCATTGGGAACCTAATTCGTTCTATCTGTATCCACAGTGCAAGACCATTGGTGACAATGGAGATATACAATATTCAATCAACAGTGAGCCCAGTGCAGAAACTAGACCTAAAGATATCTAATTATTAAATTAAGAAAATATAAGAAAATATATCCCAGCATGTAGGTTTTAGTGCCTAGGTCCCACTACCTGGTAGTTCTTGAACCAAAACAAATATGGAAAAAAGTTGCCTCCAACTTCCATCCAACCCTTAGGTCTCCCCTAAACCTTAACCCTCCCATAACACGTAGGGCTCATTCACACTATTGCGATCCGTCATTGCACTCACATTAATGTGTATTACCACGCATTGCTTTAGGCATTCCCATTCATTTGAGGATTTGCTCTGAGAGTTGCTGGGCATGGGATGTCATCAAGACACATTCAGGTACTTAAAAAGACGGTGAAAAGGCCCCCTCGTGACCCAGTGGCATTCACCTCTACAGCTATCCCCCCCACCCCCCTCCATCACACCTGGCCACCAAATACCTAGTTTTGGCTGGCGATACAGCCTAGATGGAGCCGAGATGTCCACCCTCCATCATGCTACCCCATACCTGAAACCACCAGGTATTTTGAGCCAGCTAAACTAGAGGAAGGCGTGCCGGGGGAGTACCGGAGAGGTAAGTATTAGTAGATCAGGGGGCAGAGCCTTTTAAAGCAACATGACAGTGCCTCTTTAAGCTAGTTCTATGTAAAAATACATTTAAAGATTTGTAATAAATATACAACTGAACTTAATTGTGTTTTCCTTTCTATCTGCAATTCAACGTTATACCTTTACTGAATCCATCCATTATAATTCATAGGAACAAGCAGAATATATAATTACTCCATTACATAGGAAAGTTACTTGATTGTTCAATCCCTTTCCAGAACTTTATTTTATAAATTTTTATTTATTTTATAATAAATTATAATAATTTTTTTTATTACTTTAAGGGGTCACACCTAATTTAGACTTGGAGAGAAGTCTAAGTCCTGTGTATAGCCTTGGCCTAGGACTTAAGGGGCTCTATAAGTGCCCGTAGAATAAAATTAACACTAATGGAAGTATGTACGCTACAAGGCGCAGGCCTGTCTGCACAGTTGCTGTCTTAGGCACTTGTTTTTGGGCCAGGTTCGGTTCACATTAACCCTTTTAAATCTATACCCACCTTGTCATCACTAAGCATCAGGGCCTAAGTCCGAAACTGAAACTGCCGTGACTTCTGGGAGTTGTAAACCTGAATTCCACAAAAAATAAATTCAAGGGACTTTTTAAAGGCTACGTGCAATGTATACCAGATAATAGCGGGGAATTCCACATATACCTATAACAACTGGGGGAGGATATGAGTGTGAGGGTTCAGACCACAGAATTGCAGGGAAGTTTCTGAAAGGGCAACATTAAAAACTGTACAGTGCAAAGCAGGTTTGTGATCTGAGAGGGAGGGGCAGCCTGTCCCTGACTTATGTGCCACATACTCGTGCCAGGGCCCCTTTTTATGATTGTCTCACTGCTTTCCTCAGGGGTCCCCCTGAGCTGGCAGTCAAGTTACAGTCACCTCCTAAAACAGACTATTTAGATTTTCTTAAGCTGGCTGTACACTGCTTGAATTATACTGAAGTCCTGCTAACTTGGCTGAAATACGTGCTGGGGGTGGCCCTGTCAGCACCACTTCCTTGGACAAAAGTTGATTTCTTAATCGACTTTTGTCGAAGGGGCCGGGCTGAAAATTGTCGGCCGAACAGTAACCACAGCCAGTCAGCTGTAGCCATTGTTCTGGTATCCTAACAGTTGCGGCACTGGCTGTTATAATATAAAAGCCGGCAGGGAAGATCCCCCCCATCCACGCTGTTTAGCAGGGTTGGGGAAATCACATTTTTTTTAGTTGTAAAGTCCCAGCATCTACTATCCCGCTATAACATCATCAAAGCTTACTTAAATAAAAATCTCTTTATGTAGTGAGTGCTGCCTTCCGTCTGCCCATCACTTCCATCAACCTTCTGGATTCCCCGTGTGCTTTGTGTCTTTTTCCCTGCTGCTTGATGTGATGCAATCTCCATTTCTGAAGACAACATATCCCATCATGCACTACTTCCAACAAGCAATGATAATGTTACATTGTTCAGACATTGAGTGGTAGTTCAGAAGGCAGAATCTCTGATCGTGGTGACACACAGAAGTGCATACTCACAGGGCTGAGTGACTTTGTGTCAGTGCATGGAGGAAGTTCAATCGGCCTTTTGTCACATGATAACATGCTGTGCCACCTCCTTCTCATGTTCAGGCCTGTAAGGGTGAGGCTGGGTCAGACAGTAACAGGTTATATCAAATAATAAATATATAGGGGAGCCACACCGAAGCCAAGAACATTAAATATTAAAGCAGAACTCAGAGCAGATATAAAAGGCACATACAGTTTATATGTAGCTTGGCAATTATACATGTTGCTTTTGACCTGGATTGTTCTCTAGTCACATTTTACTGAACATCTTGAGATCCCCCTACTGCTTGATATTGTATTGGCCTGATATTTTTGGATAATAATAACAAATAATAATAAAACCAGGCACATGCATTGCTCGCTGATTACAGCACACCTGCTGGTTTGAGAAACCTTCCCTTTGGATGGAAGGTTTGTTTGAAATGTTCCTACAACAAAGAAGCTGAACAGAATGTCCCTGTTTGTGTCACGCTGACTGACCTGCAACGCTGCCCAACAAACTTCTGAAGTGTGTGAGAGAATGAAGCAGTGTAATCTCTTTGGCTGCCCTCGAGATCCGCGGATACCCCTTGCTGCTACCGGATAATAGTGTGCATACGGCGTCAGTGCAATGGAAGCTCCAAAATATGGCCCCTTTTTTCAAAAGCCAGACTCAGAGAAAAAAATAGCCTGGCCGCATGACTAGGGGGAGAAATGTGCCAGGAGCATGAGCGTTGATGATTGCAGAGCTATAGCACCCCCCCCCATTTCACACCTAACCATTTTGTCACAGCAATACTCAACATGAAGAACCCCATTATTTTCAGTGTTGCCCTTTTAAACCTGAGCGTTGTGTCACTTGTTGATCAAAAAAGGACATGAGCTTTTCATTTTTTGGCACTATAAACTTCAATGGAAGCGACATAAATTTTTCGTGCAATTTCAAACCTAACAACATCTCCTTCTCCTAGTCGCTAGCTTTCGATTGGCTAAAACAAAAAAAAGGTCAGTTATGAAAACACCTGAAAAACATACAAAATTACTTAATTAAACTTGTATTAAATTAATACAAATGAACATCATAGGACTGCTGCAGATAGACCGCTGCTTTTACACAGAGTGCTGTTGTCTTTATCTGCCTCCCGCTGCCATGGACAGGCTGATTTCCTGGAGCCAAAGCGGCATCCTAAGACCCCATTCACACTGCGCGATTCGCAAATCGCGCGTTTGTCGCGCGATTTGCATTTTGCGCGATATCGCACGATTTGTTGAGCGATATCGCGCAAATGCTTGCATTGAGCAAGCTGGAATCACGGCAAAATCCGCTCCAAAAAGGGTCCTGCTGTAGCGACGCATGACCCGCGACAGCAGGACCCTTTGCCCCATTGCCAAGCATTGGAGAGCGATATCGCGCGGTAAATAGCCGCGATATCGCGGGAGTTACCGCGCGATAAATCGCTCAATGTGAACGGGGCCTCAGTTGATATATCTACTTTGAAGAGAAAGTTTAAGATTCCACGTAGTAGTGTTGATGTGTGAGATCTTATTGGGTTGGTGGTCAACTTTAGGATGGTTAGGTAGGAGAGTTAAGGGGTAGGAACTGCATTGTTGGCTGATAGGTAATTCCAGAAAGTTCGGCTAGGGAGGCCCAGCTACCATCACATCACCTAATTTTGGGGGAAGAATAAGAGGTGGTGCATATGGTGGTTTAATGGTCACAACTTCTTAGGTGGGTTAGGTGGTCCTCCGGTGTTCTATCAAAGTTTGTGACTAGGTTGGAATGTGTGACCGGTCACATGGTCACACATTTTAACGTAATCCCGCCCAGTTTTTCGGAGCTGATCACTCCTGAAATGCCACTTCTATCTGACTGTGTGAGTGCAGTGGAATGTGAGATCGCACTCAAAGTCGGATAGAAGTGACATTTCAGTATTGATCAGCTGTACCAAGGCAGATCGCCTCTCCTGCACATACGATCTGTGATGCCGATCTGCCCTGGAACAGCTGAGAAAGCGTTGGAATGCTTGACTTATTGCCGGTCACACATTCCACTGCCGAAAAACTGGGTGGGATTACGGTAAAATGTGTGACCACGTCACCGGTCACACATTCTAACGTAGTCACAAACTTTGATAGAACAACGGGTCAGTTGGTGGTTTAACCACAAGCTCATTTAAAATACACAATTTGGAACTGTTGTTGAGTTAATAGGGTGCATTTGGGGCAGGGGTGCTTCTTAGTTATGTCTTTATGTTGGTGGACACCAAAAGGGCACCTCCAGGTAACACTTTCAATAGATTTTATGTTATTCATGATTGTACAGTTATTTGTTATTTTTTAATATTTATGAAATTGCTGGTAAATAAAAGGTTGCCGTGGTCAATGAAATCATTCAGTCTGTCAATATTGTGGGTTAGGAAAAACTTCTTCCCATGCATGGGAGCTTTCTTCTATCTAGCTCCCATTGCAGCCCTAGAAGACAGCTCTTCAATACCACTGCTGAGCCCTGTCATCCATCATTAAGCCTTGGTCACTACAGCCACTCCTTCCATTACGGACACTAGGGAAAAAAGAGCAAGATTGCAGACTCTTCAAATGTCCCCAATTCCTGTCTATTGGATGGTTGTTAGCCAGAACAGGAAGTGAGATTATATATTTCTATTCTCTGTTTGTTCGATGGGTGTCAGAATTGAAAGGAAGTGAGGGCAAATACCCCAAAGGGGTCATAGGCAGCATTACAAACAGATTTTCTAGAGAAGGAGGTTTGGAACCTCTGTCAGGAACTTAAAGCTATGTCCCAAAGAGGGAAATCTCCCTTACTTCCTGTTGAGCTAAGATAGAACCTGAGGACACCGCATTTAAGGAGACACTGTCAGATTATCCATGCGTGGCAAACTGATGGTATCTATGTAAAGGCGCCCCCACCAGTTGTACTCACCCTACCAGCGCTTCTTTGCAGCCTCACTTCCATTTCGCCAAAGTATGCTCTTGTGTTGAAGGTTAAGGGGACCGGTGACATCATGCCCCCATACCCGAGAGTGCTCAGGTCTAGACACATTCTGCCCTATGAATAAGGCAAGGTGACAGTGTCTCTTTAACATTCAGTAAACAAAAATTAAAAAAACGATGACACATGCCGCATTTGAGACCCAACAGATTTTCTAACCCTTCAACTCTATCCAAACTTAAAAAAATGTTGAAGCCTCAAGGCAGTCCAATGTTCCCCACCCAAACATTCATATTCAGACAAACTAAGACTCGTCCTTATCCATTCTGGAAGGCTGGGAGAGTAGCACATTCACTGTAGCTTTCTCAGCATTGGTACAACCTGCAAAAGCTTTTTAATGTAAAATACAAATTGCTTTTCGTCTCTGGAGGATACCTCATTGCAGTCTATTATTAAAGAGCTGTAATTCTGGCAATGAATCCGAGGTTTATATTAAAAAAAAACATCTATGCCCACTGAATATGAAATAAATTATTCTAGGGTTTAATTAAAGAGAAAAAGAAATGAAAAGAATGGAAAAGTGGTACTGCTAGTTGTAAATAGCAAAAATAATGAAGAACCCCGCGGAGAAGAAGCTGGCTACGATCCTGGGCGGCAGTGGGGGCTGCGCAAGAAAGAGATGACGGCCTTGTCATTATACACCACAGAATCCTTTTCAGATCAACACCTCGGAGCGAAGTAGGACTTCATCAAAAAGGAGAAAGTCAGGCAGCAGCAACAATTACGCTCCTCGGTTCTGTTTCCTTCAACATTTTCAAAGATTTCCCAATTTCCCAGGAAGACTTTGCTGCCGATCTAGTTTATCCGTGCTTGGCGCCCTCAATGCTGCCTTACAGAGCCGGGAGGCACTACAGATTCAATTATATGTCTTTTAAACTGTAAACAGATTTTCTTCCATTTCAAGTGGTGTGACTCAGTGTTATTTTATGACAAAAAAATAAATCTAACACAAAGAGAAAACGGGATTGTGTTTGCAAATCTGACTAGTTCAGAAAACCAGAAACATTTCCACAGGCAGGTTTCAATGAACAAATCTTGACCCTGGAAAGCTGCACAGAAAGTTGTCAGTTCGGGCCAAGGAGTACATATGTAAAGTACGGATATTTTTTTCCCGGTACTCGCCAATACCGAATACCGATACCGGAAGTCCCATTAAAGAAGTCAGATGGCGTGTAATGACTCACCACCTGGCTTCCTGATTAGCCGGGTGGCGTGTAAAGACTCGCTACCCGGCTTCCCGATTAGCAGGGAAGCCGTCCCCATGCTCCCTCGTCACTGGGTGACGAGGGAGCATGAAGCCGGCTTCCCGGCCAATCAGAAAGCCGGGTGCTGTGTCATTACACAGTGCCCAGCTTCCTGATTGGCCAGCTTCCCGACCAATCAGGAAGCCGGGCAGTGAGTCATTACTCGGCACAAGGGACGAGCGAGCATGGAGCCGACTTCCCGGCCAATCAGGAAGCTGATTTCTGATTGGCCGGGAAGACACGCTGCCCGGCTTCCTGATACCGGAAATATCGGGCTAGGCATTGCAGCACTTGGGCGAGTACGAATACTCGGCATCGGCACCGATAGCGATACTAGTATCGCTATCGGTGCATCCCTAGAAAATTGTATGATGCAGTGGCGTATCCAGGGTATGGCACCCTGGGAGCACATCTAGGAGAGTCAGCAAAAGTTTGCCGACCCACAGAGACAGCTGAATTTTTTTCTCTTCCCACCTGGCTCTTAGCAACCAGGGACACTCTTGCCGATGTCCCACCCAGCTCTTGACAGCCAGTGACATCAGTGGTTGCCAGGAGCTGAGCAGGACGCCAGTGGCACAATGTTTTGCAGATACGTCTCTGGTCTGATGTGCTTTGAACAGTGGATGTTGGCTGCAATAGGCATACTCTTGGGACGTAGTTATAAAACATTTGCAGAGCTATTCACTCTGCAAATGTCTTAATTTTAGATTTGCACCGCATTATGGCCACCAGATGGAGCCAAGGAGCATAGGAAATTCTCACATTCCTTGGCTCTATCTAGTGGCCATAATGTGAAGCAAATATATAACTAATATGTTCACAGAGCAAACAGCTCTGCCAACATTTCATAACTACAGCCCTTAGTGTGTACAGTACAGAAATCTGCTGTACGTGGACAGCTTTATCCCCATTAAAGAATAAATTATGTCAAATATAAAACTGCCCATTTGCTTCTACTCATCCTCATTCTCATATAAACGCAGACCTTAGATCAGATATTTATGGTGTTTTAAAGCCCTGCTTTGCAAAGGATCAGGCAGTGAGGCTGATTTACTAAAGGAGATGAGAATATCCACTCATAAAAAAAAAGTGAAGGTTCACTTCAATTATCCAAACACGTGGAAAGCAAATTCCTGTATCTCTATTTCATCTGCACAATTATGGAGATATTTACTTTTTTGTTTTACAGAACACTGTCAACTTGAGTAAATCCACCTCTATGTCCCCATTATACTGGTAGTCAGTAAGCTGAGCAGTCCTGTGCATGGACCTGCTACTGCTATAGAGAATAATGGCGTCCTCCTCCTTTTGCACTGAGCAGAATATAAGCAGCCTACTATTCTCTATGGCAACTGTCAAACCATGCACAGCACTGTGTAGCCTGCCAGCCAGCTAGATCCCAAGGTCCTCCAGCTCCAGGTCAGATGACCAAATGCCATGGCAGCAGTGCTGATGTTGAGGGCAGCACAGTAGCTTGGTGGTCAGCACTTATGCTTTGTACCACTGGGGGTCCCTTAGATTAAATCCCCCGTCACGACACTATCTGCATGGAGTGAGTTTCCTCCCACACTCCAAAGGCATGCTGGTAGGTTAATTGGCCCTAGTGTATGTACTGTATGTATTCATGTGAAATAGGGACCTTAGATTGTATCTCTTTAAAGGCAGCGACTGATGTTAATGTGCAGTATGTAAAGTGTTGTGTGAATTGTTGGTGTTAGACCCCATTTATAATGAGCGATTTGTAGCGCGATTTCCGCTCAAAAATCGCTCAGACGTGTAGCTTCTCCAATGCATTTCAATGGAGCTGTTCACATCTCACAGTTCAATGTCGCCTGTAGCTTGTAGCTCAAGCTTGTCATTTGAACATGACCTATTTTTCAGCGGATTTTGTGCGATTTGGCCCCAATAGGCTTTGTTAGCCTGCCAAAAGAAGCACTACGTAGCGCATCAAAATATGCGCTGTAGCTCAGCTCAAATCAGCGCTGAAAAAGCGTTTCTTTTTAATGTAGCTCAGTGTGAATGGGCGCTTATATAAATACCTGTAATAAATAAATCGCAGATTTTTCAGTAAAGAAGTGACTGAAAACACTGATGACATTGGCACTCACAGTGCGGAAGTGCTACAGGTCACATGACTCAAAAGAAAGTTCAGTGATGGAGAATCGCTGAAAAAGGTTGTTACCAAAAAGACCGGGACAGGTATAAAGGTAAGAAATTATTTTATTAGTATTTATTAGTCTTCCTTCACAACGTTAAAAGAGCGACAAACGTTTGTCTATGGCTATCATACACACTCACTTTCACATCAATGGGCCCCACACACACATTGCAAGAGTGGATCAGCACAGGAATGTGAAAGTGAGTGTGTATGATAGCCATAGACAAACGTTTGTCGCTCTTTTAACGTTGTGAAGGAAGACAAGGTAGTGGTGCTGTCTCAATTTTAATGAAATACTAATAAAATAATTTCTTACCTTTGTACCTGTCCCGGTCTTTTTGGTAACAACCTTTTTCGGCGATGCTCTATCACTGAACTTTCTTTTGCAGATTGTTTGTGTTACGAGGTCGAGTAGACGGTACTGTACGCACAGCGTTAATAGAGGTTAAACTTTTATGGTTTTTGATCTCCGGAATACCTCTGCAAAATTTTTTAGGTCACATGACTCAAACTGGAGAGCTACAGGATCTGCTTATTACATACGGGGGGAATTTATCAACACTGGAGCAGAGAGAATCTGGAGCAGTTGCCCATGGCAACCAATCAGCATCTCTCTTCAGTTTGCTCAGGTAAGATTTGAAAATGAGACAGAGAAGCTGATTGGTTGCCATGCACAGCTGCTCCATGTTTTGTCTGCTCCAGTTTTATATCTCTATCAGATATATTATATCTGATAGAGAACTTTTTGGTGACTTCCATATCCCAACTCTTCCTCTCCAATGTCTGTCTGATCAATTAAAAAGGATCTAGGTATAGATATAGAGATATTTTGATATATAAGAAAACTAAAGAAATATGGAGGAGCTGTGTAGAGAAAACATATTCCTTATCTCATATGAGAGATAAAACGCGATCAGGCCCTTCTGCCTCATTGAAAGTCAATTTCAATGGAGAATCAATAACGACGACTCTCTGGCGAATCTCACTTTATCGGACTGTTCAAGACGCATGGAAGGATAACATTTCAGCTGCGGAAAATGTGACAATTGCAAAATGTTGCAGATGTTTTCTCAATTTGCAATTGAGAAAACATCTGCAATGGCGGATGACACTGCAGACGGGTTGAAAAGATAAATCCACTCAAATGTTAAATTGTACCTATAAGGAGAGTCTGCCTGGCTTCGGAAATCCATTGGGCATTCTAGAGCCTGGATCTCTCCGTCACAGTGCCTAGCTATCGACCACGTTGGAGGTTTGGGTATTCCCTCCACGTTGAGGTGTTCCCACTCCTTCTGTTGCATTCTCCATAATATCATACATTTCAGTACTTTGCATTCAGTGGTATTCGCCTACTTTGACTTTTCTATATTTTGCAGAGTTACAACCCGGAATTAAAACTGATTTCATTTGGATTGTTACAATCCGATTTGCACAACATAAAGGTGAACTCCAGTAATATTTTATTTGGCTGTACGGCACAAGTCACAGCATTTACCTGCAATGAAGTGAATCCTATGTATAGATGGCTGCTGCTTATTATACAAATCTTCCCTTCAGTAATGTCGGGTCCTACACAGAGCAGTAATCTTCAGGTGCTACAGGGGTTAACAGCAGCTGTGACTGTAAAGGGCACCCATTGTTTGACATTCCCCCTCAGCCATTCACAAAATTCCTTGTGTTAGTTTCACAGAATGTAAGTTTTATGAACGGACGAGGGGAAATCATTTCATTCTTCCTCCCCATTCACAGAACGCCTTGCACTGCAATGGTGCTTTTTTTATTTTAATGACAAAGCTGATTGGATTTTTCCAAACTTTATATTAGACTTGTTGTGATAGCTCGTTGAATATCATGATGTTGTTTGTTTGGATATGTCTTCCAACAAATTTTGGGACCTTCCAGGTGGATTCCTTTTGAGATCATGTGACACTATGTTTTTTTATACAGGTAGATTCCATTATTCAGCTTTTAAAGTTCCATTCACACATGAGTTTAGGGGCGGTCTGACTATGTCCTCAAGTGTTTATGCGAACAGCTACAGACAGGAAGCGCCAAGCAGAGGCTGACAGCGCCATCCGTTCACGATGGTGCGCATGTAATCAGACATACAGCGATTACCTGCGGATGATCGCCCCTAGGTGCTGTTCACATAAACCCCGCTAAGTGTCAGCTGGTGAGACCAGAAGCAAAGGTGAATGGGGCCATAAAGCAATTGGTACCATCAAACCTTATTCAGTGGCTTCAGGCTGGGTTTACACCATTTTCCAGATCAGATCTGGAACACAGTGCATTGCGTTTTTGCTGCGATGGAATTTTTTTTAGTTTAAAATGCTCTCACAGGTGCGTTCCAATGCGTTTTTGATGCGTTCCAGTGCATTCCAGACCAGACAAGATAGGACAAGCAGTATTTTTCTGGTCTGGAACGGACTGCGCTGGTGGGAACAGAGGCCATAAATAGCATAGGGATGCATTTTGGGTCCGGAAACAGGCTGGTCTGGTCTGGAGGTAATCTGGATGTGGTGTGAATGGGCCCTTAACGCAAATGGTGTTAACATGCAATTAAGTCTATGGGGTCTATTCACAAAGCTGCCGAAGGATCTGGCCGTAGCTTCGGCCGATCCTTCGGCTAGCTTCGGCACCAGGACCCCTTCGGTTCAGGAGAACCGAGGGGGTGCTGTACGGCTATTCACAATAGCCCGTACAGCTCCCGATCACGGCCGAGCGGAGTCTGGAAATGATCTTTTTCCCACTTCGGTATTATGTACTATTTTGTGTAGATCATCAACATAAAATTCCAATTTAATTTATTTTATTCCAAAATGTAACACTAAAACTATGGAAATGTCCAAATGGGGGTGAATACTAATGCCAAACACTGTGACAATAAACAGGGAAAGTGAGGCTCTCTCATAGCCTATAGACATCATGTGCAGAGATACTTCAGCAGACACCCTGAGACACATTACAATCTGTTGTGGGCTGAATGACCCTTCCATAAGGTCTGCAGGGCACAGATCAAGAACATGTGTGGGATCATCTGGCACAGCCATTAGGACATCTAATGGAAAAATACTTTTATTTGCCTCCCAGCCAAGCATGTAAATGTCAACAAAAGCACTAAAACCCAGGACATGTGTGATGCAGCTGGACAGAATGTTAATTGGTTTCAATGGAAATTCCAGTTTTAAAATGCACCTGCATGTCAGTAGTAAACAGAGACTTTAAGGAGGAGGAAGCCGTGCATTGCAGTGTACCACAAAGCATAGTAAATCACTGCTGTACATTGTGGTGGGCTGCGTTACAGAAATAGTCCATGCATCTTTTTTTTGCCTTGCTTAAATGAATGGGTCCCTTAAAGCTCAACTCTAGCCCTAGCTTTTCTCCCCCACATTCTGATCTTTTTCAGAAGAATTATAGGAAAGAACACATTCCTGGGATCCCTTTAGATGTGCTTTCTTCTCCCTGCTGGTCTCTGGGTGCTGCAGACTTTAGCAGTCTTCTGATTGGTCGACCTCTCTTAAAACTGATTACTCTCAACTCCCTGTAAACTTGCATCTTCACTATATAACTAAAAATTGCAGTAGCTACCTGAGCCTACCTACATTTTCTGTCTGATTTACCTCCATCATTCGTCAATCACTTCTCCCCCCAATTCATACCATTGTACACCCCCGTCTCACAGCTTTTATCTGTCTCTGTCTTCAATCATTTTGTTTCTGAGCATTATGTAAAAGAACACACCCCAGGGAAGGTATTATATGTGTACACTAAAGGTGCCCATACACTTTACAACCCTCGCAAGACTTTTGTCTTGCGAGGGTTGTAAAGTACTTAAAAAAACGTACGATCTGCCCATCTTGGACAGGCAGATTGTACTTGCGATAAAAAGCCCGTTCGGCAGTTGTCGAACAAGCAGGCCACTAACTCGCCGAGAATCGTACGATTCCCGGCGGGTTTTCCAGCCTGCTTGTTCGATGGAAGACGTGCGACCGTACAGTAGAAACGGTCGCACGCCTTCCATACACTGCACGATTCTCGTACGATAGCAGGATTTCCCACGATTCTCGTACGATAGCAGGATTTCCCACGATTCTCGTACGAGAATTGTGCAGTGTATGGGCACCTTAACACTTCAGCCTTGTTAACATGCAGCATAATGCTAATGCACCACAACACATGTCGCTGCAGTAATGCATGTGTTATGTTCATTGGTGCGATGTGGTGCCATTCATTTGAATAGCATCCCAGCGCACACTGACAACTGACGTGCGTTGCAGCATAGCTCAATGATGCACTAATGTGGGTTGCGCTGGCAAAAAATGGGCTATTGCCAATTTTGGTAATCGCACCATTTGCAATGCAACATATGTCCAACAGAAGGTGCGTTGGGGCACCATTCAAAATGAATGGCACCGCATTGTGGTGTTACCGCAATGCATAGTGCGAGTGGGCCATTAGCAAGATGGCACTGCCCAAGACTTGCAGCAGAAGAGAAGGCTTCCAGCTTCCATACTTCCAGCTTGCATTGTAGCAGTAACAAATACAAAGTTTAACATTTTTTCTGTTCCATTATACTTAGCACATAGAATTGGGTTAAATCAGATTTCCATAATCTGCCTCCTAAAGTCCTAAATTAGTTTTGGCGTTTTGCAAAGACCCTCCTACCATCTCTCATTCGGCGTGGCTCTGCCTTGCTAGGAATTCTGTAACCTCGTGCCAAATGGGTGGGTGACCACGTGAAAGGGTCAGCTCGCCCGAATCTCTTATTGCAGTTTTGGGCTGATGCCGGAGTTTAAATCACTTAAAGGGTATCTAAACCCAAGAACAAAAATGTATTGCAGTGTACCAGTCCTTAAATGTGGCGGCTGCATTCAAATATCGCTCTGACACCATTACATCCCAGAGCATTGCTTCTGCTTGCAAATGGAACAGCCTTGGCTCCCTTCGCACAGGGTAAGTGTGTACTTGTTGAGAAAGAGTCATGTGACTTGCGAGTCCAAGAAGTCATGTCTCTTTAACTGCACTCTGCACGTACACAGCATAAGCCGGGCCAGGCCAGCAAGCTGCACAGAGCCTGCATGCTGGGGTCACAGGCTTAGTACAAGGCAATATGATCCTGCTCTACATACAAATCAAACTCACTATCAGTGAACCCTCCGGCATTATAATCACTGACACACAATCTGCTCCACGCTCCTCATTAACCCTTTGCTGAAGACTTTTGGTATTCCTTCTACAATATGAGACAAGAAATGTAAAATACATAAAGGAACTATGAAATTGTAATAGCAATAGTGGTGGTGCAGACTCCATCCAGAACAATGTTTGCATGCTGCTGTAAACATTCGTCTCCCGAGCACGCCACTAACCCGCTGAAAATCACAAGATTTTCGGGAGATTTTCAAGCATGTGTGGAAGACGAATGCCGCGTGACCTTACAGTAGAAGCGGTCGCACGCTGCCAATTATCGTACGATCACGGGATCACCCAGGTGTATGGGCACCTTTAGGCTGATATCAATTTTGTAACAGAGATTAAAAATCGCTAAAGCCAGCAATTAACAGTGTTACTCTCCTGTGTTGAACTTGATGACTTTAATATTGCCTGTGAACTTGCATCTCCACAATTTTACCCTTTGAAGCTGCAGCAACTATATTGAGCCCAACGAATTTCCATGTCTGAACAACCTGCATCATTAATAAATCACTTCTCCAGCTGACATATACTATCATTGGCGCCTCTCTTACAGCTATTAGCTTTCTTTCATCAATCATTTTGTTCTCGAGCGTTATATGAAAAAACACATCCCCGACATCCCTTTAAACGTGTCAACCAGTCAACAGACTGCACAGCTATACTGTGCAGCACCCAGTGACCAGCAGGGGGATGCCAGCACATATAAAGGGATCCTGGGGATATGTTCTATCATATAAGCAGATCAGCCAATATCACTAAACCTGGAGCAACAAGCAGCAGACAGACCCGGGGATGACATTTCTTGGAGATCAAAATGATTTGATTGAAAATGATTAACTGCATGTTGATTGAGTAAACTACACCTTGACATGAGATTGTAGTCCATCACAGCAGTGAGCTTGGAGCGGTGACTACTTTACAACACACACAGGGATCATGAGGAACAAAAGTAGCCACCCTCCAGAAGGAAGAACAGTGTCAGCACCTATTCAGAGATGATTTGAGGATATACAGCCGAGTGATACACAAATAAGATACATTATTGTTAATAGTTAAAGTGACATTAAAAACTCAATTTTTTCCCAATTCTAATTCTGCTGTAAGGACTTGCCTATCTTGATGCCTCTTGATCCGAACATCTTCTTCCTTCCAGTAGCTTTCAGCAGTCCCTCTGGTGCCGGTCTCTGATCCAGCGCAGACTGCTGTGTCTTCCTGTCCCACGGAGTCTCTCCGGCGTGCACGCGTTTTGTTTGACTTCTCTTGGGTCTCTCTTCTTCTCCCCACCGGCGATCTCCACTGTGCATGCGCCCGCCCACATCAGTAGATATATGTAAAAACATTCGAGACTTTAATACCACTTTAAGGTACTTGAATGCATTTTTAAGGTATAATTCCTGAGTTTAATGTCACTTTAAGAAAAGCAACTCCATTGTTATTGAAAACACGCTGATACATCACGATGGCCTTGAGCATATTATATTTAATCAGTTGGGTGAGTAGACTTTATATTGTTACAGAGGAAGAGTAAGGCACAATCATCTTGCAACACTACTTTCGTAAACCAGAAACAGAGTCTGCATAGGAGCAAATAAAACTACTTCTTACATATCTATATAGAATTACCGATTATGGGAACAAGGATTTTTAAACTTAAGCATGCATTGATAACATTATTTGCAGCAAGATGATCACTTTCAAATGTATATATACAATATACAGTATATGAAAGCCTATAGTTTCCAGTTTAGATGGAATGTCCTTCATGACATTGACACTCTGTAATAAGCCATGGGAACGTGTAATGGAAATTATAAGGCAGCAAGAGTAAAGCTTAGCACTGGCTGGCTCTCCTTCCGTCACTTTCCATTTATGTGGAGGGTGTAAAGAAAACTCAATATTTGTTCTATGACTTTGAAAATATCACGCTTCATGATACCTGATTTCTTTTAATTATGAGTGACGGAAAAAAAAAAGCCATAAAACAAAATTACAACAGTTACGTACATCCTACCACCTTACCCACCCCATTCCTTCCCAATCCTATCTCTAAAGTCGACCATGTGCTCAATTTCTCTATCCAAGCTAAACAGGGTGGATGGAGGAATGTCCCGCTGCTGGCCATTGTATTCAAGAAACTACGGGAGCACGGCTGCCTGAATACCCAATTTGGCTGAGGTCACTGTTCAGCCGACAAACCGAGTGAAATTTAGAATCTTCACTCGTAGAATTGTGTGAATATTCACTATAATTATCCAATTATGTGAAACGCATCTGCACATGATTGGGTATGCAAAATGAGCAGGTATATACTTTTCACGTGGTTTTTCGCACAGTATTTTGAATGAAACTTCTGAACTCTAATAATCAGCCTCAGTGTGTATATACCTAAATCTCTATATCAGTGTGCACCTCCAGCATCCCTCATTACATATGCAAATACTGACTTTACTGGGAGTCAGATCTTATGCATAAAGGTGCCCATACACCACACGATTCTCGTACGAGAATCGCGGGAAATCCCGCAATCGTACGAGAATCGTGCAGTGTATGGAAGGCGTGCGACCGTTTCTACTGTACGGTCGCACGTCTTCCGTCGAACCAGCAGGCTAGAAAACCCGCCGGGAATCGTACGATTCTCAGCGAGTTAGTGGCCTGCTGGTTCGACAACTGCCGAACAGGCAGGTGTGCGCACGCGCACACAGCCCGTTTGCAGTCATCTTAAGCCCGCCCCTCATTGCAGTCATCGTAAGCCCGCCCCTCAGGGGGGCGGGCTTGCGATGATCGAGAGTACGATCTGCCTGTCCAAGATGGGCAGATCGTACGTTTTTTTAATCACTTTACAACCATCGCAAGACTAAGGTCTTGCGATGGTTGTACAGTGTATTGCCACCTTAACCCTCACCCTACGCTGCCTCCGCATAGGTCACTGAGGCACTAACAATGCAGCCATGTCTATAAAAATGTCTGTATTTGCATATTAAGAACAGGGTATCCAGGCACACATATAAAACTGGCACCTTTTGCTGCTTGATATCATTTATGTATTATAGGTATCGTTGTACCAAAAAAGTATTCAGCGCTTTCCATACTGTACATCAATCCCTGAGTTTACAATCTAAGGTCCCTATCTCACATGCATACATACAGGGCCAATTTAGCCAATTTAGCCAATTAGGCCTCGTTCACACCAGGCACTGCATTCTGGCCCGATTCTGGCCAGAACGCACTGCATCGCGGCTCGCTCACTATATTGTGGGGAGGAGGGGGCGGTCCATTGAAGTTAATGGCCCCGTAGCCACGCCCTCCGGCCGCAATGCGATCGGCCGCACAGGAACGCAAGGCACTTTATGCTTGCGGTCCGAACAAAATGCTGTAAGCCAGAATCGGGCCGGAACGCACTGCATCTGGTATGACTGAGCCCTTAACCTTCCAGCATGTCTTTGAAGTGTAGAAGGTAACCGGTGTACCCAGAGGAAACCCACACAAGCACACTGTGAGTGAACATGCAAACTCCATGCAGATAGTGTCCTCTCCAGGATTTGTAGCGGGGACCCCCAGTGCTGCAAGGAAGAAGTGCTAACCACTAAGCCACTGTGTGGCCCTCATTGATTTGTACAGGCATGTTCATTTACACACATTTTGCTGTAAGCATCACTAATGTAAAGGGATGGGTAGACCTATTATCGACTGAAAAGAGTAATTTGTCATTTGAAACAATATGTACAACTACCTGATCTGCACTACATGAGTCCTCCACTCCCCTGTCTAGTACAACGCACCTGATTCGAGCCACGTTTATGGATTATCTATGTGAAACTCTGCTGCAGTACAAAATCTCACATATTAGGAGTATTTGAAGCATCTGTGCTGGATTTGCAGAATTGCTTCGTTTTATCCTCCTATGGAAAAAAACAGAACTGGAGAAAGAATATTTCAAAGAGACGCTCTCCAACTACACCCCTGAGGCTAGGGCTAAACAAGAAAAATCTATCTGCAGGCTTCCCTGCTGGCAATGATTCTCTTATAAAGCTGTGCATGGTAGGCAGTTACTGTCATGTTAGGGTGAGCCCAGCAGACTTCTTGTTATGGTGGTTCCTTTGTGTACAGATCACTTATGGTGACCTGTATAATGTAATGTAAAAAAATGGTTGGGGCATAGAAGGACATCGCATTGAGACGATTCTTGAAATGGGGGATAGAAAGATACCAAAAACATAACATAGAAAATAAAAACATAAAAAAATCATCAACTGGGGGCAGAAATTGTGAAAACCATTAAGGTCTATAAATTCAAGCAAAATGTATATCACCATAACAAGACTATAGTGCTAATTCATGATATCTACATAATAAAACCTAACCAAACACTTCAGCTCAAGGACCCCTTAATGAAGTTTCAGATTGTTTATTACGAAATAAGCAGCCTTTCCAGTAGAGTCTAAGATGAGTGTACTCACTGGCTCACCAACAGAGACTAAGATGAATGTACTCACTGGCTCACCAACAGACACTAAGATGAATGTACTCACTGGCTCTCCAACAGAGTCTAAGAAGAGTGTACTCACTGGCTCACCAACAGACACTAAGATGAATGTACTCACTGGCTCTCCAACAGAGTCTAAGAAGAGTGTACTCACTGGCTCACCAACAGAGACTAAGATGAATGTACTCACTGACTCACCAACAGAGACTAAGATGAATGTACTCACTGACTCACCAACAGAGACTAAGATGAATGTACTCACTGACTCACCAACAGACACTAAGATGAATGTACTCACTGGCTCTCCAACAGAGTCTAAGAAGAGTGTACTCACTGGCTCACCAACAGAGACTAAGATGAATGTACTCACTGGCTCTCCAACAGAGTCTAAGATGAATGTACTCACTGGCTCACCAACAGAGTGTAAGGAGAGTGTAACTCTGGCCCCCGGCTATATCTCCAACCTTGTCTCAAAGTATTACCCTAACCGTCCCCTCCGCTCTTCACAAGACCTCCTGCTTTCCAGCTCCCTCATCAACTCCTCCCATGCTCGCCTCCAGGACTTCACTAGAGTGTCTCCCATCCTATAGAACTCTCTACCCCAACATGTCCATCTATCTCCCACACTGACTGCCTTTAGGCAATCCCTTAAGACTCATCTCTTCACCCTAACCACTGAACAATTACTTTCTCAAACAATCATCCCCGCGCAGCTCCCTCCTCATGTATCACTTGCCCCTCCCTTTTAGATTGTAAGCCCTCACGGGCAGGGCCCTCCTTACCATCTTGTCTTGAATTGTATTGTGACTGTAATGTCTTCCTTATATTGTAAAGCGCTGTGCAAACTATTGGCGCTATATAAATCCTGTATAATAATAATAATAATAATACTCACTGGTTCTCCAACAGAGTGTAAGGAGAGTGTACTCACTGGCTCTCCAACACAGTCTAAGATGGGTGTATTCACTGGCTTACCAACAGAGACTAAGATAAATGTACTCACTGACTCTCTTTCAGAGTCTAAGGAGAGTGTACTCACTGACTCTCCAACACAGTCTAAGGCAGGTGTATTCAAGGGCTCTTCAACATAGTCTAAGAAGAGTGTACTCACTGACTCACCAACAGAGTTTGGTCACGCCCCCTCAGTAAGTCATAGCTGGTGGGGAAGGGTACAGATGCTCACAATTCTTTATATAACTAAAGAAGTGCACTGCTTGTGTCCGGTGAGCTATTGTGGAGGGTTTTTGCACACACTCAGCTTTACACCCCCAAGGAGCATTCGCCATCTCCCTCTCTGTGCTCCTCATGTGTACACCCCTCTTCCACCTATTCTGCTCCCATTGCGCTCTTTCACACAGCCTCATCACTGTCTCTCTCTTCTATGGCGTCTCTGCTCTTTCTCTCAAAGTTTCTCCATGTTTTCCTTTTCTGTGTCCACTCTACTCCCCAATATCTCTCTTCTGCACCCTCTGCTCTGTCTACGCAAAGTTCTCAGTGCCTGTGCCCCTGCTCTATCTTTAGTTGCTTCACTTTTTTGCTGCATCACCTAAAGTATGAAAGTTCTAAGCCTTCCAACTTGGTCTTTCACTTCATAAGGCCGCTGCTGACATATGAAGCGTCTTGGGGCATTTCATTGATGTCAGAGCCAATGTACAGATACCCCATAGCAGCCAGCTACCACAGAGGAGCTAGGCTCTTCAGCACCAGTGACATGTCTGACATTTTAACAATATGCTGCAGTCCTGTTACTGCTAAGCCCTGCCCTTTCTAAGAAGCCATTCCCCCTTTCTAAGAAGTCCCACCCCTGGCTGGCAGGTGCAGAAAGCTGTCCTTCTACTTTACACAGTTGAAGCAAGGGTATGCACAGTTGTTCCAACCCACAAAATGGTCTTCTGCCCAATGTTCACCTACCACCTCTCTTCCTCCCCATCTTCACAGTCTGCTCCTGCTACCACTTTTCAGGCATGTTCTTCTCCTTTAATCTTTTTATTACCATGCTTTCTATGACCTGCTTATCCATGAACAAGTTCCATCAAGAACTTCTTCCATCACATAGGCCTTCTCCTCTCCTCTATATTCCACTCTTCTCTGATCTCCCAGCTCTCTATTATCTGCTCTCCATGACACAAGCCTGGGGTACTCTTCTCTGATCTCCCAGCTCTCTATTATCTGCTCTCCATGACACAAGCCTGGGGTACTCCTGCATATCTTCTGCACTATCCCTTTTCAGGCTTCCTTTAAATTGTTTCCACCTTCGATTTCTCTCTCCCCGAGCCTTCTTCATAGATGTTCCAGCTGTCCTGCATCCCTCAAAACAAAAGCTTAATGCATTGTCCTCCCCGTCACTTCACCATCAGCTGCCATCTACTCACCCTACACCATCAGCCTCTCTCCCCTCCACCTCCAACACCATCAGCTCTTCCTTCCTGCCTGACAATGTACAAAAACAAAACAAGATCTTTGAAAGGCCACGTACAAGTCAACATATCCACACGTATCAATGTGGGCATTTTGTGAAAAAAAAACCCCACATAACCACGATTCAAATGATAGAAAATTGGAACTATTGAAATTGAAAAAAATGCAAAGTTGACATGTATTAAGCTAAGACCTAAAGATACCACACTAAACAGTTATAATGGGGTTACTGAAAAATCTGCAAATTATATGTATGCTAGTGATCTTACAGCTAAATTTTATTCTACTGTTTATATTTTGCTTTGCCTGGTTCCTCCTTCCCCAACTCTTCAGTATGCCAATACAATTTTTAAATAAACATTTCCATTTTAATTGAATACCTTATTTGTATGTTATAATCCTTGCAGTGTGGGGGTAGCCCCCTAGAAAAATCAGCATGTAACCCTTGCATTGTGGGGGTAGCCTTTAGAAAAAATGAGCACGTAACCCTTGCATTGCAGGGGTAGCCCCTAGAAAAAATTAGCATGTAACCCTTGCATTGCAGGGGTAGCCCCTAGAAAAAATGAGCACGTAACCCTTGCATTGCAGGGGTAGCCCTAGAAAAAAATGAGCATGTAACCCTTGCATTGTGGGGGTAGCCCCTAGAAAAAATGAGCATGTAACAGTTGCATTGCAGGGGTAGCCCCTAGAAAAAATGAGCATGTAACCCTTGCATTGCAGGGGTAGCCCCTAGAAAAAATGAGCACGCAACCCTTGCATAGTGGGGGTAGCCCCTAGAAAAAATGAGAATGTAACCCTTGCATTGCAGGGGTAGCCCCTAGAAAAAAATGAGCACGTAACCCTTGCATTGTGGGGGTAGCACAGAAACACATGTGCAAACAACTTTTCTTTTTTGGGGGGTGAACCTTTTCTGCAGGTACTCACTTCCAATTCCTCATTCCTTGTCTAGGTGTAGATGACAACCCTTGGTGCACCCGCCACCCCCCACAGCTTCACTTCCTTGAGGTGGCCATACAGCTTACAACCATCACACGAAAGTTTTCGTACGATGATGGAACCGTCGTACGATTTTCGTAGAACTGCCACATCATGCACAGACCATTGAGGATTTTTAATTAGCGTTTGTTAGCAATATCACCTTGCCGAATGTCGTCGATTGAACGGATTTTCGTTTGCGCATGAGCAGTGTTCTTGGTGCGATTTTTTCCGTACGAAAACGCCGCAAATCCATCAAATTTCGTACGATTCGACAGAAGTTTTCTAGCCTGCTGGAAAGACAAAAGTCGAACGGTTGTACAGTAAATGCGGTTGTGCACTACACATCAACTGTGCGATTGCCGTGCGATATTCATTAGGTGTATGGGCACCTTAAGTCAGTGTATCTTATGCATGGGCAGTAGGGTCAGGCGGTGAGCCATTAGGAAGTACCAGCCGGCTCCCAAATCCACGATGGTGGCATGAAAGATCAGAAGCCCTGTGAAGACTCAGGTGTGAGGACAGCTCTGGACTTCATGGACTGATAAGTATGTCACAAGTACTGTAGCTCCTGACTTTTATTTTTTGTTCCACTGGGATACAGTATTGGAGGACAGACTCAATGTAATAGTGAGTATGTCATATGATGGCTTGGCGGGCCATGAACAATGTTTCTCTTCTACTATAGTGTGGCCGATATTCTTCATCGAATCATATTTCGGGTGTTTGACGTGAACTTCCCCTAACATTACACTTTAAAGAGGAACTTCACCCTTTCTTAAAGTTGACGACAAAGGCAGCTTTAGAATTGTTTAGTGATGACAATCTAGTAAACACATACTTCTAGGTAGGTGCAGCCTTTTTATTCTTTGCAGACCTTATTTTTCTTTTCCTCCCCAGTCTTCTCACAGTGGCCATTTTTACTAAGGGCAAATTAATCCATCTCCCTTTACTTCCTGCAACACTGGGTCTCCCCTCTGGAACATGTGATGGTGCATATTATCTGAGGGGTAAACATGCCGTTCCCGAGATCTCGCAAGATTTTGCAGTTTACAGATGAGAGTTCCCAGGAAGGCACTGGTGATGTAGCCTTCCCAGGATGCATGTGTGAGCCCAGGGCTACATCACCAGCGCCTCAACCAGGAAGTGGAAAAGCTGTAATTGTAAGTAAAAGCAAAAAAAATTAGACTAATGAATGTAGGATGATTTCATATCAACAGAGCTGCATATTTTTTGTGAAAAGGGGTAAGAAGAACTCTGGGTAACATTTTTATTAACCCTTGCAGTGGGGCTACTCCTGCACTGCAATGATTAACTGCTTGCTTTGGTCTATAGAGGAAAATAACAAAGTTCCTCTAAACTGGCCAGCTGTGACAGCACTCCCTGCAGCTTGTCTACTCCTCCACTGCAGTGATAGAATTTCCCTCAGCATCCTCATGTCTGTACACTCTATGCAGAATGTGATGACTCACAGGACCTTAGACCGTTGCAACACAGGGGGAGAGAGGCTGGAAGGATCGGTCCAAGAGCAAGTCGTCTCCAAGGATCGGGTGAGCAAACAAAAATGAGCAGTTAACCTTTGCAGTGCAGGGGTAGCCCCATTGCAAGGGTTAATAATAATTTTACCCGGAGTCCTGCTTTAATAATTCAGGCCACAAGACCTAATGTGGCCAAACACCAGCAGAGTTTGGTTAGAAAAAAATTTGTTTTTGGAATGTTCGATTTTCTAATAGTTAATGGGCTCAAATCGACAATCATTTCCCAAATCGAAGGAGCGGGGTGTAAAATTTTTCTCCAACGAACAGTCAATGGTTTTCCCATTTCCATCCATTCCAAAACCAAAGGAAATCTTGAACATTGATCAAGCCTCTAATGGTATTATCTACCATTATGTTCTGAGGAAATGTATTGTATGAACGTTCATATAAAAATCTACCAGTGTATGGCCAGCCTTTCCCTAGAAGGATAAGCCCTCATTCACACTAGAAAAGGCCGGCACGTACAGCTCCGTGCTGCGTATGATTAGTACGCAGCCCCGTCCTTCTCTATGGGAGTACACAGCCGTACGCCGCCTTACGCTAACCCCAAGTGCAGGTCCATAAAGGTGCGTGTTTCCTGGCTCGGACGCATACAGGATCCATCCTGTGAGCGTACGAGTACGGACACCTGCACGGACGTGCACTTGGGGTGAGTGTAGGACGGCGTACGGCCGCGTACTCCCATAGAGAAGGACGGGGGCTGCGTACTAATCACACGCAGATACGGCCGTGCATGCAGCACGGAGCTGTACGTGCCGGCCTTTCCTCGTGTGAATGAGGGCTTAGAGGTAGGTAACCTCGGCCCTCCAGCTGTTGTGGATCTACAAGTCCCATGAGGCATTGTGAGACTCTGACATGACATCCAAGGGCATGACTCCTAGAGGCAGAAGCCATGATGGGGTTTGTAGTCTCACCACAGTCAAGGTGCCGAGGTTGCCTACCCTTGCCCTAGAGCTACAATGTGACACTTGTCCCAGAAATGATTATTAAAAAAAATAACAACGGGGAAGAACGCGACTTTAGTAAATCGCAGATTGCGGCCAAATAATTAGGAAGGACTGTTTGAACAGAAAAGATTCTACATTTCATCTAAGGTTAACATCGCAGATCTCTGTCCAAAAATATCTCACCAGGAATGAAAGCTCGTCTAGAAGCTGTGTGCACACAAGGACGGGGAGTTCCCGGAGGAACTGATTGGACTTTAGCAGTCCTTTATAGAATGAATTCAAGAAAATGAAAGCAATGTTTTCTAGAGGGGAACATAACATCCGCCGCCGCGTTCCTCTGCGTTCGTCTCCAGAAATGGTTTTCATTTTCTTACAACGGGTTTATGACAGCAAAGACGCTGGGGTGTCGGTTTTCCTTACCACCGGGACGTAGATGTCTGCCCTTCCTTGTGACCTCAGAGTCACATCAGGACATGACATGCCAAAAACAAACTCTTCCAAGAGACGTCTGCTGTTTTGAAGATAAGATTACAGAGGTGGACTCCAGTCAAACATGACAACTCTGATATTACAGGGTGTCTAGGGTCACAAAGTTTTAAAAAATCTGTATTTTTATATTGAAATTCCATAAGTTCTATCCCGCTCCTTGTATTCACATCCATCTAGAAGATATTTATTGATGATGCCCATAGGATGTACTTCCTCAATGTACTGACACCATTTCACTCAGCCCTGTGAATGTGAACTTCCTGGTGCCACCTGCCTTCTGAACTACAAATCAACATCCAAACAATGTAACATTATCATTGCTTGCTGGAAGCAGTGCATGATGGGATATGCAGTCTTGAGTGTAGTCCAGATTGCATCACATCAAGCAGCAGGAAAAGAGACACAAAGCACACTGGGAATGCAGGAAGTTGAGGGAAGTGATGGACAGATGGAAGGCAGCACTCACTACATAAAAGGGATTTTTTTCAAGCTTTGATTGTATATCAGAAACATCTCCAGTATGTATTCCTATTACAATGCTGATGTTATAACAGGAGAGGATATGCTGGGACTTTACAACCCCTTTAAACTCATTCAGGGACTCATCCGACCTAGTGAGAGCTTCTAATGTTCCTCTTGGAATGTACCTTCTACAAATGACTTCCAAGATCACCAAATCCACACGGTCGGCTGGGAACTTAAAGGAGAACTATGATGTGAGTGAAAATCACTCAGATAGGCAGAGTCAGCTGTCACTCACGCAGCTGGGTGGATCTCGACAGTAATGGCGGTCTCAGGATATCACGAGCTGTAGCTTGCGATATACTGAGCTTTGGGTCAGGGGAGGACGCTAGTATATGTCCTCCCGTGACACTTAAGAGAACTAAGGGGAAAAACACTTGTCTCATAGTTCTCTTTTAATTGTCAGAAAAGTTGTAAGTCTCCGTTCCCACTTCTGCAATTTAACATGTGACAATGTATGACAAGAGGACTGTCATTCTTTTCTATAGTGTCAGCTTGCACTGGTGCGCTGAGCTGTGCTGCCGGGTGTTGCAGGGGAATTTTTTTTGATACATGAACGCATGTTTTTGGCCCCACTGACTTTAACAGCAGCACACAAAACATACATGAACGTTTGTGCATTTTAACATTTAAGCCCCCACCCTGTAGCAACCTCAAGTTTATTTGACTTTCATTGGCCAAAACAAAAATGCATGAACTACATGCATCAATGCACCTAAAAACTGCATGAAGATATAGACACAAAAGTGCCAACCTATACCTTAGGCTAGCATGTTCAGGGGTCCAAGCATGCATGGCCTCATGTAGTTTTTAGAGGTTAATGACACAAAGTCGTGTAAACAGAGAACGTAGTCTCGCCTGGGAGCACTATGAAATGCCTGTTGAATCTGGCTGCAGTGGAGCATACAGCTGCTCAAAATGAAAATGCTGACCTCCAGACTTTAGCACGGCAGCATTGTTACCTGGATAGCAACAGTTTAGAGTGAAAAGAAGCCGTCACGGGCAGGGCCCTCCTTACCCTCTTGTCTTGTATTGTCTTGTGATTGTAATGTGTTCCTTATAATACCACTAACAGTTGACGGTGGAATATTTGGTAGCAAGGAAATTTCACGGAACACCTGAATCCAATGATTTGGAGGGGTGTCCCAATACTTTTGGCAATATAGTGGCAGGGCCCTCCTTACCATCTTTTCTTAAATTGTATTTTGATTGTAAAATGCTGCGCAAACTGTTGGCGCTATATAAATCCTGTATAATAATAATAATAATAATAATTAAAAGCCATTGACTCTACTAACACATAATGGTGTCTCATATACTACAATGTATCATTTGAGCTTATAAATAAAGATGGAAAACATCTCCAAACAAGTGTTCCTGCCGCCTCCTCTCCAGCCAGAGCATATCAGGTTGCCAAGAGTCGAGCTGCGGGGAGATGTATACAGGCCATACACATCTCTCTGACCAGCTCTTAGTAACCTGGGATGCTCTGGCCGGTGTCCTGCCCAGCTCCTGGCAACCAGTAATGTCAATGGGACGCCAGCCAGGGTGTCCCAGGTTGCTAAGAGCTGGGTGGGGAAATGCAGAGCCTGGTGCACCAGCATCACCACCACCACACCCCCCTACTCCCGGATTCAGGCAGCAAAAATGCTAGAGACACCCTTGCTTCTGCCCCTTTTGTGGCTAGGTGTGGTTGACGTGACAGAAGGGTGTACAGTTACCGCTCCCTGCACCTATAACATAGAGACTCTCCTTCCTGGATTCCATCAAGCTGGAAATGTGTGACTTACAGTACATAAACCAGGGTTCTTGAAACTCTGGATTCTGTTTCACTTAGCAAATGATCAATTGTCATCCTCTGTGTGCCCGGGCACCATGAAAGAAGGAACAGGAAAAGATATTACACAGAACAGGTAGATGTTACTAGAATGAATGGTCTATGAATGGTATGAAGCACGTAAGGGTTCTAGCCACGCGTCAATTATAACCAGGACTCATGCGTGCATGGCCTGCCTAGTCTAGGTTGCAGAAGGTGGACTTTTGGCCAAAGTAGGCCAGGACCTGCTAGAAGACTCTGGCAGGTGGTGGCCAATAGGAAACAGTTGGGTGAAGCTAGCTGTCACCGTTAGCTCCGTCCAATTGTTTTTTAGGGTTTTTTTTATAATTATTTTTTTTCCTTTCTTTAAATTATTATATTTTTTTTACGTTTTCTATTTATATACATTTTTAGAATCATTTTTCTAATCAACTCATTTTTTTTCATTCATTTGGCTTATTTTCTATACTGCTCGGTACCTCAGAGAAATACTTTCGCACTGTACTCTGTTTGGACTAGATGCTTAGAAACCCCCTAAGTGATTTCAGCAGTGTGAACAATTTCTCTATATAAGAGCACTGAGGGCATCAAAGAAGGGACACTTGTCATTGATGTCCACCTATCTTTTTCTAAGCATCTAGTCCAAACCGAGTACGGAGGGGGGGGGGGTGGGGGTTTGTCCCATGTGATGTACACAACATGCCTACCACGTTGTAAATGCAAATTAATTTCTATTGTAACACAAACACTAATTAAGACAACAATTTTTAAAAAACATCAAACAAAAACAATATACAGTTGCGTCTTCAGGAATCCAAATCTCCTGTCACCCTTCTCACAATTCTATCACAAAAAATACTTTGTATTATAAATGTAGCACAAGAAATGGCTGCAAACAATAAAAGTGACGCAACAAACAAAACATTGGCAATGTGATCGCTCCAAATGGAAGCTGGTGAGCTATGAATAGAAAAGACACCAATGCAAAATAACATGGTGGGATCAGATAGATACTATACAGCATATCACCTATAGAATCTGTATAGACACACACATAGCTGTATATCACCTATAGACTTTATACAGACACACCTAGCGGTATATCCCCTGTAGAATGTGTACATACACACCTAGCTGTATATCACCTATAGACTTTATATAGACACACCTAGCGGTATATCACCTGTAGAATCTGTACAGACACACCTAGCGGTATATCACCTATAGACTTTATACAGACACACCTAGCGGTATATCACCTATAGACTTTATACAGACACACATAGCGGTATATCACCTATAGAATCTGTACAGAAACACATAGCGCTATATAACCAAAAGAATCTGTGCATACACACCTAGCGCTATATCACCTATAGAATCTGTACAGAAACACATAGCGCTATATCACCAAAAGAATCTGTGCATACACACCTAGCGGTATATCACCTGTAGAATCTGTACAGACACACCTAGCGGTATATCACCTATAGACTTTATACAGACACACCTAGCGGTATATCACCTATAGACTTTATACAGACACACCTAGCGGTATATCACCTATAGACTTTATACAGACACACCTAGCGGTATATCACCTATAGACTTTATACAGACACACATAGCGGTATATCACCTATAGAATCTGTACAGAAACACATAGCGCTATATAACCAAAAGAATCTGTGCATACACACCTAGCGCTATATCACCTATAGAATCTGTACAGAAACACATAGCGCTATATAACCAAAAGAATCTGTGCATACACACCTAGCGCTATATCACCTATAGAATCTGTACAGAAACACATAGCGCTATATCACCAAAAGAATCTGTGCATACACACCTAGCGGTATATCACCTATAGACTTTATACAGACACACATACGGAGCTCCATCCACATTGATCAGAATATAAAGAATAACAAAAAACAACAAAAAGGATACAAAACACACAAAGAGGATCTCTGCAGTAAAAGTCTTTGTTGGGCCTTATTTTTTCTTTCCTGGGTTTGGCAGGAGCACTCTTCTCCTAATACCACGGCACGCCAAAAACTCTCCTAATACCGCGACACGCCAAAAACTCTCCTAATACCGCGACACGCCAAAAACTCTCCTAATACCACGACACGCCAAAAACTCTCCTAATACCACGACACGCCAAAAAAAATCTCTGCAAAGTTTGGATTTACCAAATAGAACCTGACTGCGACCGTGGTGACGCGCGAGGGAAAAAAGCCCGCGATCACAATTCCTTAGCAGCTTCTAAAAAACACTGCGGGCTTATTCGGGCAAAGTCAGCGGGTTGTGACGTGGTTATAATTGAAGAGATCGAGGCGGCAGATGGCGGTATCATTGGTGCGCACGAGCGTAAAGAGAAAAAAACGCTGCGCTCAGATCCGATCTGTGTATAGTTTTTTTTTTTATATAACAGTGTTGTATATTACGGTCCCGTTCACTCAGCTCTGTGTACATATAGAGACAAAGATTCTGCGTCCGTGGTCACCTCGCAATTTATGTGTGTACACATGCAAACGCATGCACGTGCTGGGATGGAAAGCTGAGCTAGATAACTGGAAGAAGAATTTCAGGGCTAGTTCACAACGCCCCAGTCCATTCCGGCCCGATTGTTGCCGGAATGCATTGGATCGCATTCTGGCCGGCTCACTTTGTTTTGGAGCAGGTGTGGCTGTGCATTGAATTCACTGGCAACGCAGCCCCACCCTTTGGCCGCAGCAAGATCGCCTGCGTTCAATGCCTGCGTTCCTGTGCAGTCAGAAAAAATGCTGTGTGCACTATTTTTTCTGACCGGACCGGAATGCAGGCATTGATGTGCCATGCGTTCCGGTGCAGGCAAACGCCCCAAAACAAAGTGAGCCAGATATAATGCGATCCAGTGCCGATTGGTGCCGGAACAGACTGGGGCTGGTGTGAACTAGCCCTTAGTAAATGACCCTCATTTCACGGGCATTTGTTTCCCGTATTTGACGCACATCCACATTGATTTCAATGGGCTCCTGAATGTGTCAAACATGGGAAAGTAATGCATGTATCAAAATCTGCAATTGCGCATTTTTCTTCTCATGTGAGAGAACCGTGTGTTTGCCCGGACACGTTTAGGGTGCATTCACTAGTAATTGCACCATAAACGTGGCGGGGCAAATACACAGGGGGGAATTTATCAAAACTGGAGCAGACAAAACTGGAGCAGCTGCGCATGGCAACCAATCAGCTTTTCTCTTCAGTCTGTTCAGTTAAGATTTGAAAATGAAAGAGAGAAGCCGACTGGTTGCCATGCACAGCTGCTCCAGATTTTGTCTGCTCCAGTTTTGATAAATTCCCCTCAGTGTTTTCCCACGCAAGAAAAAATGCAGAACCCATGTTGCAGATTACCTTATAATGGCACCACAAGCGCGTTTACCATTTTTGGTGCGTTCAGTGAACGCGTGTCAAAGCTCGCAGGTTTTTTCATGGCGTGAACAGGGCTTCTGGCAATTTCTACACTTCGCTTGCACACTTTTGAGCACCTTTGCTTGCGTTTTCCAGCCATGAGCTATTTTGTTTTAGCCAATGGAAAGTCAGTTACTAGAAGCAGATGATCGTTAGACGCAAAGTTGTGCAAAATATGCGTTTCTGCCCTCCCCCCACTCGTTTCGGCCCCCCCCAAAAAATCTTATCTCCTTTTATGAGCGACAAGTGGCACAAGTGTGAATGGGCACCACTGAAAATATTGTGGTTCGCCACGTTGAGCCTTGTTGCGTTTCGAGGTGTAAATGGGGGCTGAAACGAGGGTCATGTACTATCAGTATACAGAAAATAACAGCCGATGTGCCAACGGATACACGTGTCTGCGCAGCAACGGCAAGTGACGCAAAAGGTGTGCACGCCGCAGAAAGGGTTAACCAGACAGGAAAGTCGATTTGCATGTTGCAAGCCACTCCGTGCACGCTACCATGTTCTAAGCCCGGCTGTATGCAAGGCGTGGAGGGATAGCGTGGACGAAGGACAAGTTATC
>NW_017306915.1:174644-175777 GCF_000935625.1 Nanorana parkeri
TGAGCTGACAGTAAAGGGGGTGATGTCACTCCTTGTGATTGACAGCCAATGCAAAGGGGGATGGGGGGGATCTCATCTGACAAGCAAAATACACCAGACAATGCACATCCCGGCTCAACGTGCAACCGTGCACATGCAAATGCACAGACTTCATGCTGGATCAGCTGTGTTTACCCAAAGAACAGCCGCAACGTGCAAAATGCATCGACATGTGCATACACAAATGCACACAGGACCAACGCACAAGGCTGGCGCACCAAGGATAGGGATCCTTTAATAAAAAATGTTAAAAATAAAAAAAAGTGACAGTTATTTGCAGCTGTAAAAACGACTGTCATGTGACTGAAAATAAAAAATTGGGGCGAACGGAGCCGATCGTCCACATGGAGCAAAGTGCATTGAGGATCTGGGGGGATAGGGGTTGGCAGAGGTGGAAGGAAGGTGCATGCAATTGCAAAGCGTATATACATATATATGCATCAGTAAATAAAGTTTGGGGGTGAATAGTTTTGCAGCACACACATTCTGCACAGACCTAAAGACAGGCAACCTATCTACTAGAAGTGACTTTGCAGTGTCACCATCATCACAAACCCCCCCAACCACCACCCATGTACCTTGAAAACAGTACCCCCTCCCCCAGCCAGTGACAAATACCTCGGTCTCTTCTCTCCAAATATTCAGCTGCCTCCAGAAGAATTAACAGAGAGTTCAACTCCATAGTTGAGTGTATATAAATATATGTATATATAATATATATATGTAAAACTAGTTTATATCTAACGGCCAATGGCGGTGCCGAGCGTCACGTCGAGGGGAGGGGGGCATGACGCCAAAAAGGGAGGAGAGATCCGAGAGAATGTTGACAGATCCCAATCAACTACCGAGGAGGGATGGTAACGATTGAGATGCCGAAGCTTAGCAACAGCGGCTCCGGGCCGCGCCCACCTGTGGCGCGATTGGTGGGATTTATGCATGTTAAGTAGGCACCGGGCGACGATTGGTGGTGCGAAGTGCTCGTGACAGCGGGGATGCTCGAGGAGACGGCGGCCAATGGGCGACGTTGAACTTGACGTTGCTGTGAGGAAGAGAAAAGTTGAAAAGGAGAGAGGAAAAAAAAAAAAAAAAAAAGA
>NW_017306915.1:176045-200335 GCF_000935625.1 Nanorana parkeri
AAAAATAGGGGACACGGCCGGTTAGGGAGCGTGGGGAAATAGCAAGGCCTGGAGAAAACCGTAGAAATGGGCCGCTACATATAGACCTGCGATGTAGATAATGATATAGTTAGTTCACCATGCACGGAGCGTGTATGTTCATCTGAAATGCAATATACAAATATAGAGGTTTCATATTTTTTTTTCATTTTAAAGTTTATAATTTACTTTTTTGGCAACTTTTCGGAATTTTGCCGTGGTAGCAAAGCAACGTATCAAAATGAGAAATTAATTTTCTGGCTTTTAGAAATTGAAAATTTTTTGTTTTTAAAGTCCACGGTGTGTGCAAAAACTAAACGCCATAGTAAACAAAAAAGTGCATGAGAACACACTCAAAAAGTGCATGTGAACACCCAAAAAGAGCATGTGAACAGACAAAAAGTGCATGTGAACAAACAGAAAAGTGCATGTGAACACACAAAGTGCACAAGGGTGCCTCGAATGGTCCATCTCCCCAAGAGACAGGGCCCTTCCATGACCCCCCTGGGATGCAAGGCTCCTGACAGGGGCAAGGCACTCCAAAACCAGGCAAACCCATTCCTCATGGTCAGCCCAAGCTGACCACTGAGTACTAGGTTGGGGGGCTCTCCAGAAAAGAGACCCCTGCGGTTAAGGGGAGGAAGGATGCTGATGGCCTCACATCTTCCCTCTAGACGTTAGGGCAGGCCTGAAGCCCCGACACCTCCATCCAGTGGTCTGTGAAGCAGACAAAAATAAATAAAAGTGCACAGACAAGTGAAGAAAAATAAATTAGTGCCGAAGTACAAGACCTTGCTAGGCCTTGGAGCCCGGTATATAAATGACCCCTGGATTCCGCCAAAAGGCTTGGCCAAGAGGCGAGGTGCAGCTCTAATAGTACTTCTGGCCCCAAAGGGAGACGTCACCTTGTTCTCAATGCTGCGGCCTGCTCTGAGGCCTAGCAGAGTTTGCAGCCTGCGGTAGCCCTCTGCATTGTCACAAGTGTGCCGGACCTGCTCACAGAAAACGATGGCTACCTCTGTTGTACACTCATGTGTGGTGAGGATGCCCAGTGTTCCCCATAGCCAGGCCTTGTACTTGTAAGCCATATTAGAGCACTGCAAAAACATTGATTAGAACACAAAGATGCCCTACATATGAAGTTTGACGTGCCGTTTGAGGTTTTAGTGAGAAGGAAAGATGTGTGGGTGCAAGCTCAGTTCACCAGATTTCATCTAAGCCCAGGCAAAGCTGTGACTAACACAAGGGCTGTCCCTTGGTACCGGGATAAATGAACTCCAGTGCGCAAGTGCAAGAGTTACGTCATCCCCAGCCAGCCAATCAAGATGACCAAAGACACTGAGCCCAGAGGAAGACTGGGCAAAGTGGTGTTACATCACTGGAGTTGAGGTAAGTGTTGTGGACTGTTGCTTTAAAGCAGCATTGGAATCTTTTTTGGCAGAAGGGACTTGGTATGGCACTGGTGCTCTGCAATTGGCCATATAGGCACCATCTCATGGGGGCAGGATGACCTAATCGTTCCTAATGGTAAATAGATCAGCAGTGGGGTGAAGGTAAGTATAAGCCCTTGTGGGCTTTAAAGTGAACCTGTTGCATTGCTCTGCGTAGGGCATGACAGCTTTCATAACAAGGTCTGAAATGGCAGCCTCTGTATTTCTCTCTGTGCAGGTTACCTTTCATTGAAGGCAACCAAGTGGGAAAGTTTCCTCCACACCTCCAGGTACTCAAAAAGCTGCTGGTTTGCTATTGCCAGCCAAAAGTCTGAAGCTGGCACTGTTCAGTAACAATCTTGAATCAACTACCGTACAGACACAGGGGGATGAAGGAGGAGACACTATTTGTATTGGAAATTGAAAAAGCCAAAGTACAAATATAACACATGGTCTTCAAGAAGATACATAAAAGTGTACTACGATATAAAATAGATTGGGCTCTACATCAAAAAGGACTACCTAATGGCCTCCAAATTTAGAAATCATTATCGGAGCATGGAGAACAATGGAGCAGAACCTGCACACGAGCCTGCTTGTAAAAGCAGATACCAAGTCCACCATTGGTAGTGAGAGAACAAAGGGAGAAAAGAAAAGAACAAGAAAAAAAAAAGCCAAAAAGAAGAGAAAGTTCAGAAAGGGGTATAAAGGAAAGGCAGAGTGGAGAAGCTTTCCGAGGAACAGCAGAAGTTAGAGGAGGGAGGGGAAGTAAACCCAAGGTATCCAGACCTCGGCGTCCCACCAGCACATATGCGCACAGGGCAATCATAGCATTTGTCAAACCTCCAGGGACATATAATTGGTTATCCAGGGGAGGAGGCACATACCTATCATCAGTCTCTGATATCCATGGAAATATGTGGCCCTCATAAAATGCACCTTCCTAAAAATATCCAAAGTAATGCCAATGAGAGTCCCTGGAAATGTTCCTAGTAGTTTAGACCCGTGGAAAGGACCTATTATATTGGCACTTAGTAAATACATGGGGTCTGTAGTGCAGGCCGCTGACATGTCCAAAGGGCGGCACAATAGCTTTATTTTTGTAAGTTTGCTATTATTTATTAGAATGGTATGAATAAGACATTAAATAAAAGTGGCTCTTCTAAAATGCTGTTTTGTGACGAGCTAAGAGCTCTTAGGAATCTGTGATGCTCTGGAAGGCGTCCCACCAATCTCCTGGCAATCAGTGATGTCATTGGTTGACAAGAGCTGAGGTGGACGCCAGCCAGCATCCTGCCCAGCTTCTAGCAACCAGTGATGTCAGTGAACTGGGCATAACGTGCACCCCCGGCCTCAGGCGGCAAATAGTCTAGGAACACGCCTGCGGTCAATTATTTAAACTGATGCCTATTTCGCCAATCACTTCCTGTCCCTGTGACACCTTGTCAGCAGGACAAGTGAGGACGGGTGACTAAGAGGGATAAAAAGCAGACAGAGGTTCTAAACCCTCCTCAAAACCCTCCTCAAAAGCTAAAATATAAGATTTGCCTGAAGCTGGGCTTGTGATCAGTAAAACATAACCTTAAACTCTGTAGTCTATATGCTGTAATACTTGGAACACTTCCAAAGCACTCTAGTTGCCACTGTTAGCTTATGTAATACGCTGTTCATTCATACATACATTTTTTAGCTAAGCAGATTTATTCTTTGATAAAGCTGTCATATTTAAATAATCACTAACCATTTTCTGGTTTGCAAACAATATGTCGGGCATCTATTATCCCAGCATGCAAGCTTGTCACTCGCCATGAAGGTTCCATTAGTGGCTGTCATAGCAATTGATTGTAACATGTCATTTCTGTGACAGATAAACAGCACTATATACAGAAGTGAAAAGAGAAAATTGTCATTGTTATTGTGATTACCGAGTTTCTTCTTCAAAACTACCTTTTAGTGAATGCATTGATAAAAGCGTAATATTTGCAGTACAAGGGAATTCATATGCCGAGCGAGGACTGCTAAGTTTAGTTTTTGTACGAAATTTGGACGGGATCCGAAATTCGTAAACGGAAATTCGGATTCGGACACATTCGAATAAATTGGGAATAGGAAATTCGGATGAATTTTGATTCAGAACGAAACGAATCGCACATGTCCATTTTATGTAGTGAGTGCTGCCTTCCGTCTGCCCATCACTTTCATCATCTTCCTGGATCCCCAGTGTGCTTTGTGTCTCTTTCCCTGCTGCTTGATGCAATTCAATCTCCATTTCTCTGGACTACATATCGCATCATGCATTGCTTTCGGACAGCAATGATAATGTTACATTGTTCAGAGGTTCAGTTGTAGTTCAGGAGGCAAGCTCACACACAAGTGAGTGAAAATGTGTCAGTGCATTGAGGAAGTACATCCTATGGGCATCTTCAATAGGTACAAACTTCCAGATGGATATGTTATTAGGAGCGGATATATAAAAGTACATATTTTAAAAGTACATATAAATATAATATAAAAGTACATATTTGTTTTTAGTTTTTGACCAAAGACACCCTTTAATGTCAGCGTTTTCACATTTGACTTTCTGCTCCTTTGTAATCTTATCTTCAGAAAAGCAGAAGTCTATTAGAAGGGCTTGTTTTTGCATTTCATGTCCTGATTTGACTCTGAGGCCACAAGGACATATTTATTTGTAGTTTTTGACCACAGATACCCTTCCATACTATTACACAGGCAGAGCCGGCGCTACCATATAGATGCGACTGTGAGGGGGGCCCCTTTGAGATGGGGGCGGTGGCGATCACACCTGCCAGCGCTCCCTCTCTCTCCTCCCGGCTGCTGCAGCTTCAGAGCGGCCAGGAGGAGAGATAGGGTGCGCTGGCAGTGTGATCAGAGCCGCCTCTCTGAGCAATGTGAGCGTGTGGGGGGATATGTCCATGCCGGGCAGAGGAGCGGCAGGTAATTCCTCCCCCCTGCCAACTAGTTCCCGCCCACTTTCTCCTGCAACCCCCCCCTCCCCCGCCGGCTACCATTCTCATCTGCGGGACAGCCGCAAATCCTCTCCGGAAGGAGTAGACAGTGAGGGGAGAGCTGCACTTCCTCTTAGCTGTCACAGGAGTTCCTCCTGTATTGAGGGTGACAGGTTCAATAAAGAGAACATGTCACCTGCAAATGCTATCACACAGGGGCTTGTTATCTCCTGTGTGATAGCAATAAAGCAATAAAGTTAAGTGGGGGAAAAAATTACATAAAAAATAAATAAAAATTGATTAAAAAATTATAAAATAAACATTTATGAAAAAATAAGTAAAAAAATAAAATTTAAAATGATAAAAAGTAAAAGATAGTAAGATTAAAGAAATTAACAAATAAACTTTACTGCTGGGAGAATCAAAACAGACCCCTGATATTTCCCTTTTAAAATAGAAAAAGATTGAGGACATTGATAACAGACCCTGTTATCAATGAGCAGGAATCCTCTATACTGAGTGTTCCTGTTCATTCATAACATGAGGACATTGTATGTTTACTATAACCACAATCATGAATGAACAGGAGGTGATATAGATCACTTCCCATTCATTCATATCTGAGGATATAGTACACATACCATGTCCTCAATTATGTACAAACACTCAGCGATCACTGATCACCGACTGCTTGTACCCACTTTCCATCCACGCTGTCACAGGAGGCTGAGCGAGCCGTGTGAGGAGGAGAGCTCAGCCTCCTCTGACAGCGCGGGCTGTCTCCGCCCCCCACACACCGCTCTCCTAGAGGGGAGATGTGGGAACAGAGGGAGATGTGGGGGAGAGTGGGAACTGTATTTGTAGTCCTTGTAGTAGTTGATGTACTCGGTCTAGAAAAAATGGTATAGGTGGATCGCTACTCCCATCCATGCCCGTTCCGAGGTATTAATATGGATGGGAGGAAGAGTTATTTGACTACAAGTGCGGTGCATAGGCAGCCGCCTTAGGGCACGCGCGCGGGGGAGGGTGGCGCAAAAATGCTCCTTCGGTTGTGTAGGCAAAAATCCTTGCACCGGCCCTGATTACAGGTAATATAACCCCACATAGTTACCACAATACAATATTTTATTACTATAGGGGGCCTTTCATTTTGTCCTTTTTGTCCTTTTGTTGGTAGATTTTTCTCCTGTAACCTTTCTGCCTGTAAAAAATGTTCAAGACCAGTGTGAATTCTGTCTTTGGAATTAAAGCCAAACTGGCAAGTGAGCATATGATGAAAAAGTTGGATATTCTGGTAAATTGGTAAGTATGGTCTTGTCAGTGTATGCTGGTAGCTAAGATGTTGTTGAGTCTTTAGATTCAACATGAACCCATGCAGGGCATAGCAACAGGTTCACTTTAATCCCCCCTCCCCAGCAGCACATACTCATGCACTGCACTGCACAAGTGACGAGGGAGTATGGAGCCGGTTTCCCGGCCAATCAGGAGGCTGGGCAGCATGTAATGACTCGCTGTCCAGCTTCCTGATTGGTCGGGAAGCTGGGCAATCAGGAAGCCGGGTGCCGTGTAATGACATGGCGACCGGCCCTCTGATTGGCTGGGAAGCCGGCTTCATACTTCGTCGTCACCTTGGCCGCGTCATTACACGGCACCTGGCCTCCTGATTGGCCAGAAAGCCGGCACCATGCTTTCTCGTCACCTGGTGACGAGAAGCATGGAGACGGCTTCCCTGATAATCGGGAAGCCGGGTGGCGAGTCTTTACACGCCGCCCGACTTCCCAGCTAATCAGGAAGCCAGGTGGCAAGTAATTACACGCCGCCTGGCTTCCTTAATGAGACTTCCGGTATCGGTATTCGGTATCGGCGGATGCTGGAAAAAATATCGGTACTCGTACTTGATACAGAAAAACCGGTATCGGTGCATCCCTAGTGTAAATGGGACCTCAAGGTGTTATATTGGATTGAGTTAACTGCCTGCCAACTCACTGAGATTGGAGTTATTGCTTTCTCATCACAACTGTTAGGCTCAGTTCTCACCTAGGTGTTGCGGGAATGCGCGTCAAACGTGCAAAATAGTGCATTTTGATGCACATGCAGAAACACAAAATGTGTTTGCATTGCCATTACTAAATAATGTCACCCCAAACGCGACCTGTGAGTATGTGCTCCTCCTCCACGTTTGCGTGCAAAGAGAACAAATTGTATGATGGTCTTTTGACTGCCATCTTGTAGTTCTTGCACAAACGCAGAAGCAAAAATGGCAAACATGTGTCACGCAAAAAATGACATGAGCTTTTTTTAGTGCGTTTGTTGCATGTATATGAACCCATTTGAAACCAATAGGGGTGCGCACCAAATGCTGCACACAAACTGGCAAAACCGTGAACAGGACACGCGTTCCCGCGATGCACAGGGGTGAATTGAGCCTCAGTTAGAGAGATAGCAGTTTCAATGTTTAGGCTGGGGAAGCAGAACAATGTCTGTAGTTGAAGTTGGTTAAGGGTAATGCCATACGGAATCCTTGCAAGGCAGAAGCTTGATTTTTTCCCCCCTTTTGTTTGGTATCAAGGGTCCATCTGGAAAGATCCATGAGAAGTATTTGTGTGCCGCAGAACTAACTCTTGAAAGCAGTAGTTGTAGAGTTATGCAGATCCGGGTTCAGAGTATGTGCACTATCTTGGCTGTGTACATAGCACCCCCTCTTATTTATTCTTTGTGTTGGGCAGTCAAATGGGAGGGTGTGCCGCCCCAATGGGGCATAGAATATGTTGTAGAAGTTAGTATAGATAGAAGTTTTACATAGTGTGTTTGCCTATATATTTTCTCATAGTTAAATCCATGTGTTATCCTATGCTGCCATCTAGTGGCCTTTTGTTGTAATGTACATGTTTTTCTGTAATTATTCCTCATGTGACGATGTATTTCCCCCTAGTGTACGCCCTTCCTTCTTCCTGTGTGCAGTACTTCCTGTGTCATGGCCACAGTTAAAAGCCACATGTAACAGGACACATATATAATCTGCACAGTACGTAGGAAAGGCATCATTTTCTGACCGCACAATACTATCACCATTCATCTGCTGTTCCTGCCATCTGCTGTAACCCTGATGTTAAAGAATAAACACCTCTTTTGAATGAATCGGTATTGACGAGTTCAGCTATCTGACGAGGATTGTCCGCAGTGAGTATATCTGCTTATACAGGCCATAGAGGTCTCAGCAAGGGATATATTTTGCTATCACAACGATCGGAGTCAGAATAGAGGGTGTGAAGGAGTGGAGCCCATTTCTACTTTAAAGAGCAAAGTTGAGATTTTCCTATCATTTCATCTGCCGATCTACCTCTGAATCTACTGATGGTTTTGTCATACAGTTTTCCTTGAAGGTAGTCTCCGCCTATACATTTTTTTTAAACCTGTTCGGTTTGAGTTTATGACAAGTTTACTTTGATTGACAACTGGTTTTCTATCACAGACCAGACATCACTGTTTGGTAAACCCTATAACCCACATTTTTCCTGCTCTAGTTTTTCATGACTTGTTTCTGTCTGTCTCTAGGAGTCATACCTTTGGCTGTCACAGTCTTAAAACTCCTCATTGGACTTGTAGTTCCACAAGAGCTGCAGTGCCGAGGTTGCCTACTCCTGGTCTAATTGATCGGTAATTCAGGTTTTCATCCGAATATTTATGTAGTGCACCAACCCACCCCACTCGCCCTGTATTTTAGTGATCTGGGAACACTCCGGCTTGTGATGCTGGAAAACTCTTACCAGCTACTTTTCATGTACAGCAAAAAGAAAATTGCCTGGAGCTTCTGACAGCCATCAACCAGAATAAAACGTGTGGTGGTTGGTGATGCAGAAAAAAAGAGAGATAATTAATATAGGAAAGAATAATCAGGAATTCTCTTCCATATATACATTGGGGGGAATTTTTCAAACCAGGGCAGAAAAAATTTGGAGCAGCTGTGCATGGCAACCAATCAGCTTCTCTCTTTCATGTTCAAATCTTAACTGAACAAACTGAAGAAAGACACTGATTGGTTTACAGATTTTGTCTGTTCCAGTTTTGATATATTCCCCCCATTATATATACTTGCACAGCATACTTGCACATCCCTCTTCCGTCCTCCGCTCTGTCCCCCGCCATCTCTGTGGCCAACACTTCTGGGTTCCCAGGCATCCTCTTCGGCCATTGGGTAGCCACTAGACATGTGCGATTCGTTTCGTTCCGAATCGAAATTCGGACGAAATTTCAGAAATTCAGAGATTCGCTTGATCGTCCCCCTCTTTCCTGCCCTGCCGGGCCAGTGCTCGGATCGAGGGTTTAATAGGAATGTTAGGGAGGACCCCACATTTTTGGGGGCTAGGGTTCCCCCTTAAAATTCCTACCAGGCCTAAAGGGCCTGGCAGGATTTTGGGGGGAACCCCACGCACTTTTTTTTTTGCTTTAACTTGGGGGGTCCCTCCTAACATTCCTACCAGACCTGAAGGGTCTGGTATGAATTGGGGGGGAACCTCATACTTTTCCTCTTCTGCAGACTGTGAAAAAAAGAAAAACGTTTTTTTTTTTTCCAATGTCACTTTGCTGCAAAGAATGAAACGAAAACAAAACGAAATTTCTAACGGACTACCGCAAACGAATTTCGTCCGAATCCCGAAACGAATTCAACTTTCGGACCCGAATCCGAAAAACAAAATAATGCAAAATCCGAATCAAAACGAAACTAAACTAAACACATTTTTTGCTGGTGCACATGTCTAGTAGCCACTGATGATGTAATTCCTGCGCATGTACACAGGAGCTACATGACACCCATCCATGGCATCAAGTAGATGTGTGTACACAGCAGGGTGCATGCACTGTACAGGGTGCACAGAAAAAAAATCGATGGGTTGAGAAGAAGGATTTTTTTTGGCAGAAGAGTCTTTGTATGTTTTCTCGTAACCTCCTAGCATTTTCTAATGTTTGTCACTTTACTTCCGCTTTAAATAGTCGTCGTTGTTTGTTGTTGACAATGGTGGTTGTTGTTATGGGTTTGGTTGACATTTGATGCAATTTGTGCACATTTGCTCTGTGTTTTAATACCGTCAGTATCTGATCTAAAACCGGTTTCTTTGTATGCGACGGGTTCCAGTTTAAAAGATACATTGTGATTTAATTTTAAGTATGTGGTTAATGATTGAATATTATATTGCACAGTATTCTTTTTTTCCCTCCAGACAGAGCTGTAATTACTTCATCAGAGGCCAGCGTTAATGAAAGCTCTGCCTGTACATAAAATGCTAGAAGTCCCGCTGAAGATTAAAGCAATGTTTTATCACTCGATGACCTTTGGGATGACAAGTATTTTTTTCCACCAGAAATGTGGTTGTCTAGCAGTGTTGCCGGGGGGAACCCAGCGGCACAAGAGAGATGATACAATCTTCCCAGTGGGACAGTCTCCTTCACATGCTGCCTGCCAGCACCAGATGATTACATTGGCACCTGGAACCATTGGGGCTCTGGGTTTAACCTTTACTTTCTTTCACTTACTCCGGGGCGACAATTATCTGTCCTCCTTTCATTATATAGTGAAAACGCTTGGCAGGATATTAAGGAGCTCTAAAGCAGCCCCTACACATACAGATCTCCCTACAGAAGGAAAGGCAACCAAGGCTTGTTGCAGAACCACCAGAAACCGGTGAAACTTTTATCCCCAGCTCAGCCAATGTTCCGTTATGCAGTAATCACATTTTTGTTAAATGATTACAGCAATGTATCCCAATTGAAAAACTCTGCATGCTATAATGAGCACGTTAAACAATTATAAGTGTCCTGGTGTCGCTCCTGAATTCATTTCTTGGCAGCTTGCTTTCAATGCGTTGCATACATGTACCAGGCAGTAAATGGCAAGCTTAACCAGTTGACATCCGCGGTGTTAAACCCCCTTCCCATCCAGGCCATTTTTCAGTATTCAGCGCTGCGGTACTTTGACTAGTTCATAAATAAATATCACAGTTGAGACTATTTTCAGTGGGGGGCCAGTATCCCCTATCTTAATTTTGGTTGCCTCTGTCTGCCTGACATCATGTGTCTGGGTTTCTGCTGCCATGAAACCCGGACACAGCATTTAAAACCCGGACTGTCCGGGTGAATCCTGGACAGGTGGCAACCCTACTATGGATATTAATAGTAAATTTAATATATAACCTTTAAAACAAGCTCTCACTGACCTCTTCAGCTGCAGGCGCTGTGGAGCAATTCAACCTCAAATCTCACAAGAGAGCAGTGAAGCCATTCAAGTCAGGTCTCAGCATGCATTTTGCCACATTTGCAGCACGTCAGGACAAGGAAACTCATGCATATTAATTGGTTGCTGTACATGTGACTAATGCGGCAAAGAAGCTCATTAAGCATTTTGAGCTGCGAGCTTCATGCACTTTTTTGAGCATGTAAAGCAAAGACGCGTGTTTTGCCTGCCTCTTTTGGGGTGTAATTTACAAACAAAGTGTGAACACGGCCTAACAGGCTGCTGACTTTCTACTGGGAAGGAGAAGCTGTGCATTGGGGTTGAATTACTCTCTAGAGCCCACAGCTACTGTGGTCAGTGAAGGCTTGATTTAAAACCTATTTGCTGCTTGTTAAGAATTTATAAATATTTGAATGTCCATAGCCTGGTCACAGATCTACTTTAAAGCCTACCCATACTTAAAGGAAACCGGAGCAAGGGAATATGAGGGCTGGAGTACAGACCTGGAACTGGTATTCAGATCAGGCGTTTCAACATTCTTATTAAAATGCTTGTTATGGGTTAGTGACTCAAAATAATTGCAGTCAGAGGCAGCAAGAAAACTAGTATTTTTAGAATGTGGTCAGCAACGCCAGCCTCCATATTTCTCTCCATATGGCCTTGTTTACACCGAAAGCGTGTGCGTTCCACAGCTGTGTGCGTTCCAGAGCAGCTACCGCTCTGGAACGCGCGCACTTTCGGTGTGAACAAGCCCTTAACGTTCAGATGATATCAGAAATATCATTCCTGGGTGCGATGCTCTGCAAGACAAACTACAGAAGTGAAAGTAAAACAAAATGCAGCACATATGGGAATGCAAAACTTGTATGGGAATGCAAAACCTGTTTGAAGTGAACAAAAGCCCATCAACTCAGGTCCTTAAGGTTTCAAGTTGCTGTCAGTGACAACATTGCTGATAAAACATTCCGACTTCAGCCAATCAGCACTCAGACTTGTACTTGGACAAAATTTCGAGAGGTGTGTGGCTCTTCCAGTCAAACGTCACTTTTTTAAAGACTTTTTTCAAAGAAGCTGGACGAACAATCAGCAGCAGTCACTATTCATGTATTTTGACAGCGGCAGGTGCCGACTGTCAGAATATTATAGCCCAGCAGGGAGGCTTCCCTTATCCATGCAGGGCTGAATGATAAAAAAAAAACCACTACAAGGGGAATTTACCAAAACTGGAGCAGACAAAATCTGGAGCAGTTGCCGATGGCAGCCAATCAGCTTCTCTCTTTCATTTTCAAAATGTTACTGAACAAACTAAAGAGAGAAGCTGATTGGTTGCTATGGGATTCTGTCTCCTACAGTTTTCATAAATTCCCCCTGAGTGTATGACCAGTTTAAAACTGCTCTCTGTCTTTAAACCACGTCTACTTGTCTGAAGGAGTCAATAGCAGTGGGGAGATTTTCTATCTCTGCCTGCCCTGGACTTTCTATTACTGTGACAGGAAGTAAGAGGAAATCGCCTACTGGGGATATGGTAAAAAAAATCTGATAGAGATTCCAAACTTTTTCTACTCTACTAAAAAATAGATGATGTTGTGTGACCAGGACAGGAATGTCACACAACATCATCCCAACCTGGACACACACAATGGAAACACAACAAAGCTTCTACCCATCACTGCTCCATCCAAACCAAAAATAAAGGTTTTGGCTGTAATTCAATATCAGCACAGGGCACTGTTCCTACAGGAAAATTGTGCTGTAATAAAAATTAGGAATGCACAGATACTAGTATCGGTGCCGATACCGAATATTTGTACTCGCCCAAATGACCAGCAGAGCTGTGAGGGAACTTGGAGCCGGCTTCCTGGCCAATCAGACTGGGAGGCCGGCTTACTGGCCAAGCAGCATGGAGCCGGCCAAGAAACATGGAGCCGGCTCCCCGTGCAATAAAGAAGCCGTGCGACGTGTCTGATTAGCCGGGAATCAATAATACTAAATCACCTGCACTCCATACAGCGTATAGACCTTGGGTGAAAGGTTGGTGCTTAAAGTGACAACACGAATGGCGCCGTGTCATATACAGTCCATAATATAAGTCACCAGCACTGATTGGCCGGGAAGCCGGCTCTATGCTAGCGGAAGTACTGGTATCGGTACTCAGTGAGTACCGAAAGATAAATATCGGTACTCGTACTCGATACCGAAAATTGGTATGGATGCATCCCTAATAAAATTAAATGAAAAGTTACATAAAATGCATTTCTTTAGCTGTCCTGTGTGTCGCATAGCTCCCGCGCAAAGCAGTCTCTGCTGTACCTAAGATAATCCAGGTAAACAGCCAAAATCAGAGGAGAATGAGTAAATTAGATAGACCAGGTATATTGGAAACAGATGTTTCTATGCTATTCTTGTTTCCTGTGTTAATTAAATCATTACCATACAGTCATGCTCAGGGTCATGTATAAATAAGCTGGGTGGGTCCATGTATCCAAAAACATCTCTACCGTATCTAAAGGAAGAGATGTCAGTGATTACAGAGCAGAGAAATTGGGAAAAAGAGGGAGAAGGCAAATTGGGAGGGAGGGGAGTTATAGCAGAGACAGAAAAACTACCCATACACAGGGAATCTCAACCAGTTCCAATCAACTGGGAAACCTGAAACCAAGCAATCTTCCATCTATCTAGTTTGATCAACCACCTGAATTCGATTGATGAAAGTGGGCTATAAATTGGCAGCTTCAATAGAAATGATTGAAGAAAAAAAAATCAATCAAAACCAGAAAAAAAAAACTGGGGCAATGCTAGAACTAGGTGTAGGGATGTAGTATTTTTCCAAATTCTCCTCCTATGTGTTTGATCTGTCAGTGTAAGTTTAGTCACCTTAGCTGTATGCTGGCTTGTGTCCTCTAGGTGTGCTAGAGATAACACGTCATGTTAAAGATGTTTATTAATACCTGGCCAATCAGCAGGCCTGGGAAGCCTGCTGTGCATGCTGGGATAGCTGTTAAATAAAAGAGCACTTCCTGGCACATGGTTGTCTCTCCGGGGTCTCCACCCTGAGAGAAAGCATCTGTAATCCACCAATTTAGGCAATGGGCCTGCGGGCCTAGGGGTAAGGGAAGTAGGGTTGCCATCTTTTAAGTAAGGAGACCGGTTACAGAGGACTACAAATCTCAGCAATACATGATACAGCAATACAAAATCATTTGAAGCTACATACGTGTTGTTCCAGGGTGGCGTCCTGATGTCTCCAGGGTCCCAGGTGGCCTGTACAGGTTCTCAGCAGGGCTGTGCGGGCTCTCAGGTGGGCTATGTGTGCTCCTAGGTGGCTGTGCGGACTCTCAGGTGGGCTGTGCATACTCTCAGGTGGGTTGTGTGGACTCTAAGGTGGGCTATATGGGCTCAAAGATGGGCTATGCGTGCTCTCAGATGGGCTATGCGGGCTCTCAGATGGGCTATGCGGGCTCTCAGATGGCTGTGTGGGGACTCAGATGGCTGTGTGGGGTCTCAGGTGGGCTATGTAGGCTCTAAGATAGCTGTGTGGGGTCTCAGGTGGGCTATGCGCAGGCTCAGGTGGGCTATGCGCATGCTCAGGTGGGCTATGTGGGCTCTCCGTTGGCTGTGTGGAGTCTCAGGTGGACTATGCAGGCTCTCAGATGGCTGTGTGGGGTCTCAGGTGGGCTATGCGGGCTCTCTGATGGCTGTGTGGGGTCACAGATGGGCTACGTGTGCTCTCAGGAGGGCTATCTTGGGTCTCAGGTGGGCTATGCAGACTCTTAGGTGGGCTATGCAGACTCTCAGCTGGGCTATGTGGGCTTTGAGGAGGGCTATGCAGGCTCTCAGATGGCTGTGTGGACTCTCAGGTAGGCTATGCGGGCTCTCAGATGGCTGTGTGGAGTCTCAGGTGGGCTATGCGGACTCTACGGTTGTTGTGTGTGGTCTCAGGTGGGCTATGTGGACTCTCAGTTGGGCTATGCGAGCTCTCAGATGGCTGTGTGGAGTCTCAGGTGGGCTATGTTTACTCTACGATGGTTGTGTGGGGTCTCAGGTGGGCTATGCAGACACTCAGGTGGGCTATACGGACTCTAAGGTTGGCTATGCAGACTCTCAGGTGGGCTATGTGGGCTCTCAGGTGGGCTATGCAGACTCTCAGGTGGACTATGCTGGCTTTCAGGTGGCTGTGCAGGAAGTTTGAGGGTCTCTCCGGGGATCCGGAGGCAGGCAGTGTTCTGTCAGGAAGGAGCTGGAGGAGGCAGAGATGTGCAGGCTGTTGGTGTTTACAGGCGCCAGTGGCTTCAGGCAGATGCATCTGCCTGAGGTCCCGTGCTTGCTGCAGAACTCAGGCAGCCAAATCTGTCAAAAAATGTAGTGTCTGACACCAGGACACAAGACTCATAAACTGGATTGTCTGGGTGAATCCCGGACGGGTGGCAACCGTAATGGAAAGTTGTGTGGATCTCCTATACTGTGAGGTGTTCCTAAGTTACTGGTGCTATGGAGTGGTACGGGCATTTAGGAAGCACAGCTGCAGTTGTCCCTCACAGGGATGGTGACTGACTGACTGAGTGAATTTGTAGAAGTGACACAGGAGCCTTCTCATTGCTGCCCTGCCTTGATGTGACAACCGAGCATACACTAGAACCTCAGTTACAAGGAGCCAATTTACAAGTTATTTGTCCAGCCAGCAAAGCCTTATGAAAGATGGATCTAAAAAGATAGAAGACTATGCAGAAAACCAAAGCACTGTGCTTTTATATAATTCAACAGGTATCCTGTGCTCCCTCATCATTATTCCCTACTCTCCATGTACATGCATATTAAAATACCTTAACATTTACTTAAAGTGACTGATCTCATCACTCTTAATATCTAATGATCTGAGTTGCATCCTCAGAGGAACATGCCTAGGGACAAGGTCATTCTCATCTGGGGGTCCCACAGTATTCCACAAGGTCCAGTTGGGTGGAGGCACTGTCATTGTAGATATACTCAAGTCCAGGGGCGGACTGGGCCGGGGGGCAGGGTGGCAATTGCCCCCCGGGCCTCTCTGATGCCATCGCGAACGGCCGCTGCCAAATCCCTGTTCACGGCTTCACACACGCCGCGTGCCACACCACACCGCACTGACCACCTGGCGGTCTGCATTGGCCACCTGAGAGCCTAATTAGGGAACCACCTCTGCTGTACACACACGCACCCTTGAAACTCTTTGGACCCCTGGTGAGAGCCCGCACAGCTCACCTGAGACCCTTTAGACATCAGGTGGAGAACCCAGAGCAACAGAGTATGTAGCTTCATATTATTCTGCATTGCGCTGTGTAATGTATTGCTGGGATTTGTAGTCCTCTATAGCTGATGCTGTTCTGCATTGCTGTATAATGGTATTGCTGGGATTTGTAGTCCTCTATAGCTGATGGTAGTCATTATTGCTGGGATTTATAGTCCGCTATAGCTGATGGTATTCTGCATTGTTGTGTAATGTATTGCTGGGAATTGTAGTTCTCTAAAGCCAATGCCATTCTGCAATGCTGTACAATGTATTTCTGAGTTAGTGGCAGTACTACCAGGGTCGCAGCAGTCATGCACGCGCACAGCCCTGACAAGGCATCCCTCCACTACCAGTGTGCTTTACATTTCCTAAACCGATAAATACATTCACACTACTGTTACATACATGGATGGCAAAAGTGGCAGACGGGCGGGGAGAAGGCGGGGGAAGAGGCAAATCGGGAGGGGGGTCAAGTTGCCGCACCATGGGCCTCTGGGTTGTACTTGCCCCCTAGGCTAAAAGTTGCCAGTCAGCCCCTGCTCAAGTCCCATGCTCCCACTTTGCTGAGGCTCAAGATCTTCTAGTTACCTACAGATGGGCAGCAGTAGCTGATTGGGGAAACTAGGAAAGAGAACAGAGAACAGAGAAGGAGAAAAAACTAAGTAATAATGAGCTGTATCTGGAGCATGAGTAGCTGGGAGATCCATTTCACATACAGCCATTGTTGGATGATTTATTTATTCAGTAACAAGCATCGTAGATACATTGTTTTCTTTGTATCCACAATTTTTCCTACATAGACCTATTAACAGTACCAGGAGGGAACCTGGACTGTGGGAATGTCCCAGAATCTCAAGGTGCAGTACCACCCCTGAGTCTCATGGTCCAGGAACATAAAAAGGGAGACAGTATAACCATACAGGTTAAGAAGGGAATAAATACCTGGTGCGCACTGTGTGTCCAGCCTATTACCTGTTGGGCACCATGGAACACAGCTCTTAAGAGGGACCCTCTAGCATCAGGGCTTTAGCCCATCAGGAGTAGAGTCTGGAGAACTCCGTCAGCCAATAGGGATGCAGCTGACTCCCACTGTAGAGTAAGCTACTGATGTAGGGGAGTGGTGTAGAATGCTTCGGGTGGATTGGTGGAGCTTGTAAGTAAGAGAAGTGGGTTCACTGTGTGGTGGCTGGAGGGGTACATTGAAAAGTAGTCTATAGGGATTTGCAACTGATGCTAGGGGGGCACTAGAGGGATCTTCAACACAGGGTGGCTGATGTTCAGGAGGGGACACTGTGACAGAAAGGGGTGCACTGTATATGGCAGAGGAACAAAGACTGATGGTTGTGGTCGTTGCGGATGATGGGGAGAGGTGTTGTAGCTTATAGAGAAGAGGCACTGTATCTAATAGGTAGAGCTGCAGTAGTTACCCCAAATTCCAACACATACATAGGATGTTCTGTATGACTGCGTAAACATCAAACGCAAACCTATGAGGATGCTGCTGTCATGCTAATTCTGTCTGCACAAACCCGACTTGATCTAATTTTAATGTTACATTAACCTCCCTGGCGGTATTCCCGAGCGTGGCTCGGGGTTACATTTCCTGACCAGGAGCGGTAACCACAAGCCACACTTGGGAATACCCTGAATTCACACTCACCTAGTCCACGATCCCCGCTGCACCTTCTCCGATGCCGGCATCCGTCTCCAGCGTAAAAACTTAAAAGCACCCAATACATACAGAATACATTGTAATACATAGAATACAGTGCTATTACGTTACTCTAACAAATTCTTTCACCTCAGCATTGTCCCTAGAGATATTACCAGTGTTCAACCTGCACTTTTACTATTCTATTTGCCTGGAAAACTTGAAAGCGTCCGTGGCATCAAAAAAGCGTCCGCTGAGGTCAAAGGCGGTTTTAGAGCAGCTTGAAAATAGCGATAGTGATGTGGAATCACTTATTGAATTGAGCGACAGCGATGCGTGGGGAAGTTCGTCGTCAGACACTGAAAGTGACGAAAGCGTGGATTCTGCGACCGAGCTAAGTGATGTGCGAACTTGGTGCCCTATTGATTGTGGTACGGATCACACAGCGCCCCCAAGATTCCCATTTACTGGAGCATCTGGTAGGAAGGTAGATGTGGAACATGACAACCCCTTGGCCTACCTAAAATTATTTCTGACTGATGATGTTATTGATGAAATTGTTACCGAGACCAACCGGTACAAGTTTTTCAGAAGCAGAAAGTGGGAACCAGTGACCATGGATGACATCTGGAAGTTTCTGGGCCTAATAATTCTTCAGGGAGTGGGGGGGAAACCTCTGCAGAAGTGGTATTGGACAACTAATAAAATACTTGACACTCCATTCTTTGGCACGGTCATGTCGGAGTATAGGTTTACCCTCATAATTAAGTTTTTACACTTCGCAGACAATGAGGAATTAGACAAAGCCACTCATCCTGCCCCAAAACTTTAAAAAATTTGGAAGGTATCCCAGATGATTGTGAGGAATTTCCAACAAACCTATGTGCCAGAAAGAGACATCACCATAGATGAAAGTCTAATGGCCTACAAGGGAAGGCTCAGCTGGATTCAATATATAGCATCAAAGAGAGCACGATTTGGCGTCAAAACCTATATGCTATGCGAATCGTCATCTAGCTACATTTGGAACTCAGTGATATACATTGGAAAAGGAACCAAATTTGATCTGAAATACAGCAGCTGCGGAATGGCAACATCTTCCGTTCTCTCACTCATGTATCCATTGCTGAATCAGGGCTATTGTGTAACAAACGACAACTTTTACACATCTCCAGAACTGTATGAGTTCCTTTTGCAACACAAAACGGATGCCTATGGAACCGTTAGGGCTAACAGTCGCGACCTGCCGCCAGTGTTTGGCAAGAAGAGGCTGGAGAAATAGTTGCCTGGCAGAAAGGCAAAATGATGGCACTGCGATGGCGTGACAAAAAAGAGGTGTGCCTAATGAGTACTGTGCATAATGCCTCCACTGCTGTGGTACGCACGAAAGGTGGGAGAGACGTCATGAAGCCGCAAGTAGTAATAGACTACAATACCACCATGGGAGGCATCGATAGAGCCGACCAAGCCATGACCTTCTACCCAGCAATGCGGAAACAGCAGAAGAAATATTATAAGAAGATCTTCAGGCATCTTATTGAGCAGTGCTTGTGGAATGCCTACGTTCTGCTAAAAAAACAAAGTGACAAGATTGTGACGCATTCGGACTTCATCTGGAGCATTTCCGAACAAATCTTTTTGAACCACCAAACGCCATCAGTGAGTAGATCTGGACATCGTGCTGTTGGCGTTGTCAACCCAGAACGCCTGACTGGTCGTCACTTCATGGACTACATACCACCAACAGAGAGAAAGTCAGCACCTACGAGGCTGTGCATAGTTTTTTGCTCGAAGCGCGATGACAGGGCAAAAAAACCTGAAAAGAGACCAGGTTCCATTGTCCAGATTGTGACGTCGGACTTTGTGCTGTCCCGTGTTTCAAACTTTACCATACCTGAGATGTTTACTGAAGTAATATTGCACCCTTGCTTGGACAGATGTCAGTGTTTTTTGTTTGAATACATTATTTAATTAAATGTATTATTATTATTATTATATTATTGTTTTGTGTAATTATTTCTAAGTATTTGTTATATTATAATTTATTATTTAGTTTTTCAAACTTTATTATATCTGGGATGTCTACTGGACTCTTGTTTGGACAGACTTAGGCGAGTTATTCCTAAGATTTACTAAGAATTACAGGCCTACAATGTAAAACAACATATTTCCATGAAAAACAATGTACCGCTTTCGGTTGCTAAAATACTGAATAATCATACCACCAGAGAGGTTAATGCTTTACACAAACAGATTATTTTTTTACCTGGGTGCATTGCAATGAAATGTAACAACAGCAATAGCAAATAGCCCTCCTAACCATGTTGTAAGCGCTGCACAATCTGTGGGTGCTATATAAATCCTGAATAATAATAACTTATGAAAACTAAGCTATTGTGCAGCCCTCTGGATATGTAAGGATGCACTCGAAGCCCTCCGATATTTACTAAGTAGACCACCACTGGACTAAAGCACCAGTGGACTAAAGGCCATCACTCTAATCAGTGCGCAGAACAGTAAAGACCTCTTAGAATAGAAGGTATTCACATGCCTCATTAAATCACATATCCCAAAATAAGAGGATTATTCCTCATTCCAGGGCTGTGGGTGAAGCAATGCTAATCATTCCTATACCAAAGCGCTAAAGGTGTAACTAATAAAAGACTTAATGTAACCAAGTGATAAAGTGAAATTTTAGGTTTAGGCGGTCTAATTCCTATACGCCTTTTTGGCCAGATGTGCTTCCAGAATAGTGAGTGTATGGTGCAAATATAGCCTAATATAGAGCCATTTTAAGAAAGGATCCCAGAGGTGTTTATTATCAAATGATGCAAAATGTGCAAATTGCATTGCAGGAGGTCATTGCAAGAGACTTACCAACTCATCTCTGGTGCCCTGTGAGTTCATGCATGAGACAGACTTTACCCAGGTGGCACCAAGGTTACAGACAGGGGGCAAACACTCCATTGCACCAGCTGTGTCCAGCTATATAGATTTAGACAGATTTAGCCCCCGTTCACATTTACTGCGTTCATGAATACATATAGCGTTTTTGTACATTTTGGCACATTTGTTTGCTTTTTGCATAGAGCAGCCGATCCATTTTAAACCCATTCCCATTTGCCACATGCGTGATTTGCGCATATTCACAAAATGGATATTTAGTCATGCTTGCTGTGCCATTATTGTTATTATTAGCATTGATGCATGCAAAAAGCATAGCTCACTGCTCAAACAGCTGCATGAGCTTCTTTGTTGCGCATATAGCCACCCTGTGCAGGCGCATGACCAATGTGCCAAAAGCTACATGCACTAACGCACATAGCAAGTGTGAATGGGGCTCAATGGGCGACAAATGTAACGCACAGGGCATCACATCCAATTCAGGCCCCATTCCTATTTGCCACATGCATGAACGAGTGCAAAATCATGCTGTTTTGCACATGTTCACTAAATGTACGCGTCACCTTTGCAGTGGCATTATCGTTGGCCTATGCAAAAAGCATAGCATACAGCCCAAAGAGCTGAGTGAGCTTCTTTGCCACAACGGCTGCCCCGTGCTGACACACGAAAAATTAGCCAATACGTGCAAAAATGCTACGTGCACTCATGTGCATAGCAAGTGTGAATGGGGCTCAATGTGCTGCCCTGGGAGCGACAAAAGCAGCAAGGAAAGTAATTCATAACATAACACGATTTTGCACGCATTCACAAGTGGGGCAAATGTGAACAGAAACTTTAAGTGTGTGAAATGCAGTTTTTTGTTGATACTTCTTAAGTTATGAAGCAAAGCGCACCTCTCCAGGGAAGTGGATCATATTACCCAATAACCTTATCAGAAAAGCACTGGCTGTCTGCTTTGTCCTGTTACCTTCCAGCTATCCCCCCAGCAATCTGCCGCCGTCCCTGTACTTTACCTGCCGCCTGACCCTGCTGACTGTTACAACCAAACAAAAAATCGTATCTCCTTTTCCGGCAATGGCTCCCCACTGCAAGAAACTCGCATGTACCTGCCAAAATATTTACCTGCTGAGCCTGCGAAAATCCCTTAAAGTCTAAAGTAAAGTAACACTAAACAATTCTCTTGTCTGTGGATAAATGTGAGGCTTGAGCAAGCAAAGAATAACTACACAATGTAAGAGACCAGTTATTTTTATTGTCTTTTACAGATGAACTCCGGGCTGTTCTATAAGCCTTCGTTAAGTCTAGATTTATTTACTGAATACTGTTCTGTGTGCACTCATCTGTAACCCTTCTTTACATAGGTGGAAGGTATAAATCAGGGGTAGGCAATCTTGGCACTACAGCTGTTGTGGAACTACAAGTCCCATGAGGCATTGCAAGACTCATAACCACAGGCGTGACTCCCATAGGCAGGCCCGGTTTTACTCTCTCTGCTGCCCAATGCCAGGTTCCTCAAGGCATGGCTGGTTGCCCCCCATCTGCCTGACGTCGGCACTTGGGTGTGCACAGGTGTAACCCCCAGACGGGTGTAATCCGGGTGCGATCCGACCCCCCCCCTAGTGATGCTGCCTCTCTACTCTCTGCCGCCCCGAGGCAATGGCCTCGGTGGCCTTGTGGGGAATCCAGCCCTGCCCATAGGCCTGATGGAAGTTGTACTTTCACTGCATTTGGATTGCCGAGGTTACCTAACTCATTACAGTGTATTCTCAGTGAGCACAAAAAGTATTAAATGCTCAAACTTTTTTAAATAATGAATCCAGATCAAGCAAATATACTTTGCCCAGCAAAGTATTTCTTTATATTTTTTCCAAGCACTTACAGTCATCATGTTTCAAAACAGCTCCAACTCTCTCAGATTTGCTTCCTTAAAGGAGAAGTTCACTTTTTGTAAAAATTAAATAAATGCACAATAATATTATATAAAAAAATATGCATTTCTTTAACCACTTGGGTGTTAAACCCCCTTCCCATCCAGGCCATTTTTCAGTATTCAGCGCTGTGGTACTTTCACTGACATTTATTCCATCATGCAACGCTGTACTGAAATTAATTTTATACCATTTCTTGTGGACAGATAGAGCTTTATTTTGGTGGTATTTAATCACCACTGCGTTTTTTTATATATTACTATATTAAGGAAAAATGACCGAAATAAAAAAAAAAAAAAACTGTTTCCCCGATATTAAAGGATAAAACATTTATTATTACCCAATTTTTTGGTAAAATATAAAAGAGGGGGGACGGGTAAAAAGACACCAAACATGTCAAGCCTTAAAACTGTGTGCGCGCGCGAAACCTCAAAGAACCATAATACCCAAAATTGGCCATAGGCGACGCTGTAAAAGCTTTTACCGCTCATCAGTTTAAAGTTATCAGTGATTGATGGCCCTAAAATTATTGCTCTCACTGCGACGTTCGTGTGTAGCGCAATTGTCGTGTTCGCGCGCTGGTGCACCGGACGCATATTTACGTTTATATGTGCTTAAACGTGGGGGTTGGGGACTTAAACATAATATATTTATTTTTTACACTTATTGTTATTGCTATTACATTATATAATAGCATAGGTACACTGACAGGTGCTCTTTATGCTTCATCAGCTTCTTTTCTCTGGCTATAGCAGCCAGATGACTGGCAGGTGAATGCGGAAGTAATGCATTTACACATCACTTCTGCATTCACAGCACATAGGGAGGTCAGCAAGGAGCATAGGTTTACTCAGAGACGGGGCTACCATACAGGCAGCACAAGCGGCCGCTTGAGGGCGCTGGTGGGGGAGGGCGGAAAAACACCTACTCACCCAGCTCCCTCTGCTGTCGGCTCTCTCCGGAGCCACAATATTTACATATGAATGGGTTGTGGCTTATTGATATGCAAATTACCTCGGCCCATTCATATGCTAATATGTCGGCCGGGGCAGTGCAGTGTTCGCGGCTCATTCATATGCAAATCGCCGCCCTCCCCCACCGCTAAGGAAGAAGAAACTGCCTGAAGACTGCAAGAACAAGGTACATTTAAGGTGTATGGTATATACCTTTCTTACATACTGTAAATACTTTTCGTTACATTGGCGGTCATTGTAAATACTTTCGTTACATTGGCGGTCATTGTGAACACTTTCGTTACATTGGCGGTCATTGTGAACACTTTCGTTACATTAGCAGTCATTGCGAACACTTTTGTTACATTGGTGGTCATTGTGCAAACTTTCGTTACATTGGCGGTCATTGTGAACACTTTATTTACATTGATGGTCATTGTGAACACTTTCATTACATTGGCGGTCATTGTAAATACTTTCGTTACATTGGCGGTCATTGTGAACACTTTCGTTACATTGGTGGTCATTGTGAACACTTTCGTTACATTGGTGGTCATTGTGAACACTTTCGTTACATTGGTGGTCAGCGTATAAACTTCCATTACAAGGGTGGTCAGTTATGCTATCTTTAGTGAATATCTATGGGGGGTGTCCTTGAATTGGGGTGCTGCATGGTAATAGACGTGGGGTCTCAGTGCCTGTGGCTTTACATATTGGGCTTCAGAAGATGATGATCATTCTTTTCCTAAATGCTGGATATGTTTAGTGTGAGCTGTAACATGGACATCTTCATATGCTTTCTGGAGTGGTGGACTTTGGGCTGTCTTTGTATTGGAGTGCTCCACAGTAAACTATTTGGGGTGCCATTGCTGGTGGCTTCACATATAGGGCACAAGTAGCTGATGGGTCTTCCTGTTTTCGAAATGCTTCCGAAATAATTGGTTTGAC
>NW_017306915.1:200682-206437 GCF_000935625.1 Nanorana parkeri
ACCTTTGTTACATTGGCGGCCATTGTGAATACTTTCGTTACATTGGCGGTCATTGTGAATACCTTTGTTACATTGGAGGCCATTGTGAATACTTTCGTTACAGTGGCGGTCAGTGCGAATACTTTAGTTACATTGACGGTCAGTGCTGTTAGTTATGCTATCTTTACTGAAGATCTATGGGGGGGTCCTTGTATTGGGGTGCTTCATGGTAAGGAACTTGGGGTATCAATGTCTGTGGCTTTACATATTGTGCTTCAGAAGATGATGGTCATTCTGTTCCCAAATTCTAGATATGTTTAGTGTGAGCTGTAACAAGGACATATTCATTATGCTTTCTGGAGTGGTACACTTTGGGGGTGTCTTTGTATTGGGGTGCTCCACACTAAACTATTTGGGGTGTAATTGCTTGTGGCTTCGCATATACAGCACTAGTAGCTGATGGTCTTCCTTTTTTCTAAATGCTTCTGAGATGATTGGTTTGACCTGTAACATGGATATCACAGATCTATTAGTTTTGGAGTGCTGCTTTATGGGATGTCTTTGCAGGGCTAGCGCTACCATAAGACTGCCTGAGGGTAAATTGCACCTTCGCCTGTGTCGCCACAAAAAATTTGCATGGCCCTGGGTTTATTTTGTTACTAGAGGTAAAGATTCCCTAAAAGAAAAATGTAAGAAAAAAAAAAGTATTGTTTCCAGCACTATAAAACAGTCTTCACAGGAACTTTCCCTTCACTTTCTTTCCTGGAAATGTAGGAAGGTAAAGAGAAATCTCCAAAGTGAAGGGAATTCTTCTCTTAGACAGTTGTCACCAAAACAGAAGATTTACAGATATAGGTCACTGATGTAAATCTAAACTTTGCACCTCAGCAGTTGCTTTCTGTGACGGACTGAACCGTCACTGGGGCTGCTGGAGGAGCCTGAGGGCTAGCCTCCTTCCTAGAGACTATGGACCAATCCCTATTTGCCCTGTTTCGAGTCCTCATTTGCATGGCCAAGAGGACCTAGGTGAGGACTGAAGGATACTTTGCAGTTGACCAATAGGAAGGTGGTCGGTTGGGTCACCTTCAAACTGTTGTTTATAAAAGTGTGTGTGTGCATCCAATAAACGTGATTCCTGTTTGAACTTACATACAGCCTGCCTGGGGTTTGTTCTGAGCTATTACCACTGGATACGAACAGCACATAGCTGAAGTTCGAATCCCAAATTATTGGATGTCCGAAATATCAGACGCCCCGGTCTGAAATCTAAGGAGTGCCGGGAGAGTGGAACCGAGCGAGCAAGGGGCTCGTTACATTGGTGGCAAACGGTGGGATCTGCTCTCCAGTTACTGGGACACTCCAAACCACCACAGGGAATGACCAGCTATGCAGCCTGCAGGAGAGACATGCTGAAAGACCTACTTGAGAGCCGAGGAGGGACCGCTGGGACAAAGAACAAGGCCACCCTGATCAGTGAGCTAGCCCAGATGGATCAGAGGGATGGTAATGCTGGACCCCGGTCAGTTGGAGACTTGTTTCAGCAACGGGTTCGACAGCGGTTGTCATTATATGGTGCCAACCCATCAGAGACCACCATACAGAATGCCAATAGAGACATCCAGCAGCAGGATGAGCGACAGGAGAGAGAACTAGAGCGTCAATATGAGTGGAGAATGGCGCAACTACGGCAATCAGAGACAACACCTAGGGATACAGTGCCTTTCCGTAAGTCAGTTGGAGACTTGTTTCAGCAACAGGTTTGACAGCGGTTGACATTATATGGTGCCAACCCATCAGAGATCACCATACAGAATGCCATTAGAGACATCCAGCAGCAGGATGAGCGACAAGGGAGAGAACTAGAGCGGCAACATGAGTGGAGAATGGCGCAACTACGGCAATCAGCGACAACACCTAGAGATACAGCGCCTTTCCGTAAGTTGCCCTTTCGGGCGTTCAAACTATTTAAGATGGAGATCCAGGGAGAGGAGGCAGATGGCCTCTCTCCCCAGCGGCAGAGGGAGTTCCAGGGAGAGGAGGCAGACGGCCTCTCTCCCCAGCGGCAGAGGGAGTTCCAGGGAGAGGAGGTAGCCAGCCTCTCTCCTACACGTCCAGCCGGCTCCAGGTGCTCTCTCTCCCGCGCAGCAGAAGCCGGCCAACTACAGATCGGCAGTCTTCCTCTCCCACCAATGGCAGCTGAGGTGGGCGGAGGAAACTGCTGTGGCCGCCAAGGAGCCCAATCGAAGTGGGCACAGATGATGGCAGTCCAGCTTCTTGTCCTCTTCTCCCCGCCGCCGCAGTCTTAAAGTCAGAGCAGTCTTAAAGAGGCCCCCCTCCCAGTCCACATCTTTCGGACTTATTAATCTGAGTTGCCACAAGTCTCTCTGATACCTTTGCAAACGACCCCGACTGCTGCCGTAAGCATTTAATCTCTCCCCTCTTGGTCACTCTACTGCTGCAGCGGCCAAGAGGGCATTTGCAAAGGTATCAGAGAGGCCCGGGGGGCAATTGCCACCCTGCCCCCAGGCCTAGTCCGCCCCTGGGTCAGACTAATCCAGCACGTTATTAATATGAGTGCCCCACTCAATATGGCCGCAAGCGACGGACATACTGAGTGGGGCAACTCACATTAATAACGTCCAAAAGATGTGGACTGGGAGGGGGGCTCTTTAATACTGCTCTGATCACACCGCTGAGCGATCCCTCTTTCTCCTCCCGACCGCTGCAGCTTCAGAGCGGCTGGGAGGAGAGAGAGGGAGCAATAACAGGTGTGATCAGAGCCGCCTCTCTGAGTGCCCGCTTCGTGCAGCTGAATCTCCAGTGGCCGGGAGGAGAGAGAGTGCAGAGAGCTAGTGCCGGCTCTGAATGGGACAATACCGCCGCGGTGATCATTCTCTTTTTCGGAGAGCAGCCGAGAGGAAGAACAGAGAACTGAAGCGAAGAGAGAACAGAAGCAGAAACAGAAAACAGAACGATCACCGCAGCGGTAGTGTTCCATCCCTGGTCCCGCCGGCAGCGCACCCCCTCGCTAACATTCCACTCGCCCCCCCGCAATTTTCACTCGCCAATTGCGAGGGGACGAGTGGAAATTTTGAGGCCTGAATACATATATGTAACCCGGCTTCCCTTTCGTCCCTTCCAATGTGAATGACCTGTGCTCGTCCCCTTCATGCACAAGGTGAAGATGTGCTTTTGACAAGTACAGTATATAGCCTGCAGCACCAATAATAGTAGACTTATAGCAAGGATGCTGGGCGTGTCATAGTTTACATAACACCCTTCCTTTCTTTAATTAGAACATGGTTAATGGTCAGAGATTCAAGAGCATTTTAAAGTGCAACTGAAGCTAAAACCTTTCTTTAAGTTTTGGATAGAGTGGAGAGGGATTAGAACACCTGTCAGGTTTTTATTGCTCTCTGTGTCCCATTAGCGAGATTCACCCTCTCTGTTTGTCCTTGTGATCGATATCACTGAAAGTTGTCATCAATAGATGGGAACATTTTCAATGGAGACATCAGTTCTGGTGACCCTTCTGACCACCGGGGATTTCCCTCTCTTTGGAAGGATTTCCTCTTACTTCCTGATGTTGCTATCGGACAGGAAGTAAAGGAAAACTTCCCCAATGGAACACAGAGGGGGGAAAAAAAGTTGACAGGGGGTCCTTACTCTATCCAAAACGGAAAAAAAAATAACGTCCTGGCTTCATTTCTACTTTAAGGATTGGATCATCTGAACAGGTAAAAACATTTATACTTCAATATACTTGCTCCTATTTACAGCTACAGGTAGTTTATACATATGAATATTGCACCTTCACTGCATCTGGATTCTTTCTTGTATTTCCTTGAAGCTGTCATTTGGCAAGGATGCTGCTTGCACTGTATGTCATATATACAGCAACTAAAGACAGCCCATACAGATATGTGTAGCTAAATATGATGACGAAGATATAAGCACAAGTAAGTAGAAATGTAAACATTACACTAATATGTCTTACTGAAAATTCGTAATAGTTTCCCTTTAATCCCCTTAGGCACGGTGCCTGTGGGTCTCCACCCTGATAATCAGATTTCAGGACATCCCAGACACCAGGACACCTGTACATGCGCCAACAATAATCATAGTAAATATTTGTTCTAGGAGTTTCAAGCTTCGGCGCCTTATATATTTAGAGAGGTAAAAATATGCACTTAAAAGCACATAATTTCTAAAGCATCTGTCACTTAAAAGGGGCATGCTATGGACAAGCCCTGTCATTATCAGCAGTGTCAGACCAAACAGGAAGGAGAGAGTTCAGCACAGTGACACGCAATGCACAGCTCTTCACGGTGCATTACAATCCAGCAAGATCCTTTGTAACTTAATATCTGATCTTATTGTGAGGATTATTATCACTGTCAATCGTTTCTTACTAGCCTTTTTGCAGTTATGTACTTATTTATAATGTGGCAAGATATGCTGCAGGAGGTAAAAATGCAGCAATTGCAATACATGGGTCTCAATTCCATTTATACCGTGAATAGGGTTGCCACCTTTTCTTCAAGCCAAACCCGAACACTATAGCGCTCCGCGGCAATTTTTTTGTAAAGTATACACTATGCATATATTTGTAAATAAATGACATTGGAGTTAATCACAACTTGCCAGTGTGCCGCAGGTCCCCAGGTATACATTCTGTAGATGAGATGCAAGTGTACAAAGCAGTACCCATATACCTTGCCGCACTTCTTTACAGATATACCAAAAGTAACGGGTGCTGGTAATGACTGAGGATGGCGCTCACAACAGAACAACATTACAGATGTCACCAGCACACCAGCACCGAGATCCCATGTTACTGCAAATCCATTTTATTGATAGTTGTCATTCAAACCACAAGCGCTTTCTGGGCTGTGCAGGGTCCCCTTCATCAGGCTCAGAAATGACATTCTATTATGTCCATATAAAGGTTGTGGCACTTTTATGTAATGTTATTTTTGAGCCTGATGAAGGGGACCCTGCGCAGCCCAGAATGCGCTTGTTGTTTGAATGTCAACTATCAATAAAATGGATTTGCACTAACATGGGATCTTGGTGCTCGTGACATCTGTTTTGGACTTCAGATATGTACTATTGCACATAAAAGATGCTCCAACAAAAGATGTCACAGGTTACTTGTGGCATTTTTTATGGGGGCACGTTTTATGGTCTAATCCCTGATGTCACTTACTCCCTCCCTGCCGCGGAGGAGAAAAACAGAGGGAGGGACTCGACAAATGACAGTGGCGGCACCAGCAGGGAGCCACAAGTCCGGTGTGAATAATGTGCCCCGGTGTGATTCGGGCACACACATGAGCACAGTATTCCAGAACCCGGTGTTCTATCAAAGTTTGTGACTAGGTTGGAATGTTTGACCGGTCACGTGATCACACATTTTAACGTAATCCCACCCAGTTTTTTTGGCGATGAAATCTGTAACCGGCAATAGGTCTCACATTCTTCAAAGTCGGATAGAAGTGAGCTGACCCAGGGCAGATCGGTTCTCCTGCACATACCATCTCTGATGCCGATCTGCCCTGGAAGAGCTCACAAAGCGTTGTAATGCTTGACCTAATGGGTGGTCACAAATTCCACCGCCAAAAAACTGGGCGCGATTACGTTAAAATGTGTGACCATGTGACCACTCCTACATTCTAACGTAGCCACAAATGTTGGTAGAACACTGGACTGTCCAGGTGAATCCCGGATGGGTGGCAAACCTAGAGACTTTGCATGCCTCTGCGGCAAAAAAATCCTC
>NW_017306915.1:206690-237440 GCF_000935625.1 Nanorana parkeri
CCCCCCCCGCCCACAGTAAGATCGGCCGCACAGGAACATGCGGTAATAAAATCCCCTGCGTTCTAGTGTGGTGGGATCGCAAAAATCATGCATGAACGTTTTTTGCGATCCCACCGCATTGGAATGCAGGGTATTTTATTACTGCACGTAACTTGCTGCTGATCGTACCGTGGGCGGGTCTGCAGTGCCATTGACTTGAATGGCACTGCCATGCCCCCGTCCCACCCCAGAGCGAAGGGAGACTTTATATAGGCGATCCCTCGCGTTCCGGGCATTGCGGTAGACGTGCGGGCTGGTGGAAACAAGCCCTTAAGTAGAACACCAGACATCCCACTACAGCCGCGGATGAGAGAAACAGTGGAGGGAGGGAGAGTGGAGGGACTGTAGACAGCGCCACCCGGCGTCCGCCACCCACCGCAAGAAATGCAGGTATGCGGCATTGTACGGTTTGAATTATGTGCCCGGGCGGGAGGTGGGCACCGACCCGGGCACATGATTGCACACCCGTACTGTACGGGTGAAACCTGTACGGGTGGCAACCCTAACCGTGAATCAAATGGAAACAAAGCACTGGTTCCAGGAACTTACAATCTATCATCATACAAGGCAGTCACAGAGATGGAGGGAGAGCAAAGTAAAAATGTATCATACCTCCCAACTGTCCCTTACATGGAACCAAATCTCTATGTCCTCAGTGACGCATCCAGGGTATGGCACATATAGCACATGCACTGGACGCCACCTGAAGGTGAGCGCTGTTCTATGGGTCACCAAATGTTCGCCAATCCATGAAGACAGCTGACTTTTTTTTTTCTCCTACCCCTCTCCCATAGATATCTCTCCATCCGACTCTTAGCACCATGGAACATTTTGGCCAGTGTCCCCTCCAGCTCCCGGGGATCAGGGATGCCATTGGTTGCCAGGAGCTGGGCAGGATGCTGCCCAGAGCGTCTCAGGTTGCTAAGAGCCAGGTGGCGAGGTTTGTAAAGGCCATACACATCTCCCCACCTGGCCCTTAGAAACCAGAGGGGGCAGAGTATGTGGGCAGAACGCTGGCCAAAGCATCTCAGGTTGCTAAGAGCCAGGTGGGGAGATGTGTATGGCACCTCTGTGTATGGATACACTGGCCAGTGTCCCAACCACCTCCTGGCAACCAGTGACACCACTGGTTGCTAGGAGCTCGTCGGGATGCCAGGGGTACAATTTGTTGTCGATACACCTCTGTCTGTCCCTCTTTCCTCCTCACTTGTTCTTCTTTTTGGTCTAATGTACAAAAAATATTCTATTTAACTACCAAAAGTGTTAGAGTTCACTAAAATCTTCATCCTACCTCTTAATTATCTTGTTTGCTATTTAAAAAAAGCTGGTATAAAGGAAAAGTAATGGTGAAAAAAAAACAATTTGGGGTTTACCGTATTTTGCGGTCCATAAGACGCACCGGACCATAGGACGCAGGGAGTGATTACAGCGCCACGGTCTCAGTGATGACACAGAGCAGGCGAAGAAAGTCCGTTCTTCGTCTGCTCTATGGTTATCTCGATCGTCGCCGCTGCTCGGTTTTAATACGAGTGATCTCATTAGATCACTCGTATTAAACGAGCAGTGGCTCCTGCTGCTGAACTCGATCGCCGCCGCCGCCGCTCGGCTTTAATACGAGTGATCTCGTTAGATCACTCGTATTAAACGAGCAGTGGCTCCTACTACTCGCCCGGCGCCCGAAACTGCATGTCTCGGGCGTCGGGATTCGCTCCATAAGACGCAGGCACATTTTCCCCCTCCTTTTGGAGCGAAAAATACAGTAACTAATCATTTTTGCATATACATTCTTAGTGGTCTTCATAATGGGGGTGTGGCAGGGGTGTGTCCATTGCCTAAATACATTGTGCTGGAAGTTGTCCTTCTTTCTCTCCGAAAGTCGGAAGATATTGTGTATGTATAACCCAAACTTTTTTTTTCACTTTTGGATATAACAGAGAAGGCCCAGATAGCAAGCAATTGAGCTGCAAGTTTGAAAATGACTTGCTAAACTATTGCTAGACTTGCCAAGATTCACAATTTTGTTGCACAATTACAGCAATTCTGCATTGCAAGTCTCCAGATCAACTTGCTTTGCACACATGCTGTACAATTGCAGAGCTCTTGATAAGACCTGCAGGACTCTTGCTGTAGACTTGCCAAGCAAATTTGCTACAAATTCAAAAAGTGTCAACTAGAACTTGTGCTGCGAGTGTTCTGCAAGTCTACAACTTGCCAGGAATATGTGCAGCAAGTTAACAAAATTACAATTTCACCCCGCCACAAGTTTGTAGCAAGTTATCCTCGCTATCTGGGAAGCTGCTCACTTTTTTAGTCAGACCTATTTGAAAAAGGTCTAACCAAAGCACGTCCCTCTTTGCCCTCTGGCTGGCAAGGATTGTGCCTCCGAACACCAAACGCTGCTTCAATCAAGTCACCTGCGTTCCCAGGATGCTCATGCAAGTGGTAAGAAAGAAATCAAAACACACTTTATAGGAATCAGTACAATTATTTATGTGTACATTAAAATGTACTCACAAACAAAACTTGAATTAGGCAAAGATCTCAGTACGATGTGCAGCGGTAGTCACCACTGTAAAAAAAACCTTTACCTCCTGGCACTACAAAATGTCCATGCTTCCACAGATAGCTACCGCTGCCAAGCTCCACCCGGACTCCTCCCTACGTGTGCGTTATGCCTCTAAAAGTCTTCGTCAGGGGCATGGCAGCTAGGTCGTCGCAGAGACCAAATATACTACTATGTTACTATGGTGATGATGCTCACTGCAGCTCCATAGGATCACACTAGCCTACTGTACCTCAACTTGTCTCTTCCTATTAACCATTAAAGTCACTAAAATCCGACATTGAAAATAATAATTATAACCAATGTACAATGTATAAAGATCGAATTATAAAAGGAGAAAGACCCGATGCTTTCTCTTTCCTAAAATACACAACGTGGCTAATCTGCACAACAGGTCTAATGGTATGTTTACTATCTCTCATATCACATTAACCAAACTACCTCGCTCTCAGGATATATGCAACACATCTATTTGTTCCCAAATTTCTACTTGTCTCATCCCATAAGTCTCCCAATCTTTTCTTATGTCAAATTAATACACTCGCAAAACCACTCCAATCATAAATCCTGAAAGAAAGGTGACTATTACTTTCTTTTAATGCACTCTTCTTCTACAAGCATCCTAATAACAGTATCCAATTGACTATCCTCCTATCATCCCCAAAACACTTTCTATGCATCAATAATAAAACAATTTGAATCGAATTCGACATTCAAACCTCTAGGCACTAAAGTATCTGCTTTCTATATCCACTGTGACTCCTTCCTGGCCAATTGCCGCCTCCAGTTCCCACCACTCCAGTGTCTTTGTATTTTTTCAATGCCCCAAAACAGCAAATGATTTGGATCCTTATTGTGACATAGGGCAAAATGTTTTGTTACGTAAATATCTTTATAACCTGTCTTTATATTATAAATATGCTTTTTAATTCTATATCGCAACTTTCGAGTGGTGCGACAAATATACAACAAATCACAGGAACATTTTAAAGCATATACAGCTCCTGCTGTTTCACAGGAGATAAAATCCCTAATGTCCACATCTGGATTTTTTTAAAGTAAAATGTTTTCTTCTTTTTCTATTTAAAGTAGTATGCCTGCACGCATAGCATCTATTACATGAATAACATCCATTCACATCAAAAAAGTTCCCAACTGTCTTCGGTGGATCTACTAAATTCTTAACCAACCTATTCTTTAAGTTTCTTGCTTACAGTTCTTTTCTGGGAGGATAGTGGGCAACTGCTTATCCAATTATAATACATTTGGGAGTAGCGCCCTGGGGGTGCCCAAGTAGCACTATGGGTTTGGAACTCCTGTGTAAAAGACCACAACACCACTTGCTTTTTCTACACTATGTCTCTTGGGCTGGGCCTTATGGCTATGAAAAGGGGTATTTTGTTATTATACCAGGCACTAGAGCCTAGCCATTGTCTTGCACTTTGACACTTTTACATGTATCTCATTGTCTGTGCACTTTACTTTTTATGTGTGTTATTTTTCACTCCACAAATATGGAGGGTGTGGGTCTTCGGGCCTGCCCTGAAGTCTAGGGGCCAATAGGTTCCTTCCTCCCCTTAACTGGGTGGAGTCCCTAACCTAGTACTTAGTGGCCAGCTTTGGCTGACCAAGAGAAATGGGTCTGCCTGGCTTCAGCTAAGTGGACACCAGTGCTCTGCCCGCCGGGAGCCTTGCACCCCGGGGCATGGGGCGGGGGGTGTCAGGGTTAGGGCCCTATCTTTTCGGGACATTGTCCATTGAGACACACCCTAGTGCACTTTTTTGTGTGTTCACATGCACTTTTTTGTTCATTATGCTGTTTAGTTTTTGCGCACCCTACACGGCCTTAGTTTGTAAACAAATTTGTTTGTAAACAAACCCCATGTGGTCAGCTAGAGTAGCAATCAAGGTGAGCAGGTGATCAGAGCTAATGCTAATTGGTTCCTTATTACTTATCTGAGACAAGCAACTGTGAGTATGGTGCATGCTCTATTTACTGAGATGCAACATGAATTAATATTTTCTCAATGAGGGGAAGTTTGACTGAAAACATTAATATACAGATTGTGGTAATGAACTGGTTAAAGGTATTGGCAGGCACCTCTCGGAGGGAGGAATATGGGTGCTGCTGTAGCTGAGCTTCTGAAAATGCTATTCACCTGGCTGTTAAGCAAACCGTTTAGCGTCAATGGGCTCATGAACTAGGGCATTAGAACTGCTGCATACAGATCAGTAAATCATATAGTTTTTACAGATCTGAATGCAGCAGTATTGAATATTGTGGGAGTTGTGCTCAGTAATCTTGCACTGTGTTCAGCTGCATATATTCAAAGTTCTGTTTACACGGTCGGTATTTCTGCATGATTTGCCACTATGATAAGTGTATGCATGTAAGCGCATGCGGCATGTGCATGTATACATGCTGGAGCTGAAAACTGAGCTAGAGGAATAGAAGAATTTTATGAATGTTAACTTTTTACATATGTTTGCGCATATAAACCATCTGTGTGCAAGAACCCTTTGACTGATAACAAGCATGCGGGAAAGGAACTCTGGTTTCACTTTCTGCATGCTTCATTTACATCTGTGACTCAGAAACTGTTGATAGCACGGAATACCAGGCGGCTAGTATTTTCAGAAGCAGGTCAGTGGTGGCAATCATACTTCACTCATGGCACCAATCCTGTAGTAATAATCGATGTGGCTTATGTAAATTCTGTAACCAACATCCATAACCAGCCAATAAACCCAACATAATCTGTAACAAGACATCAATTAGTACTGTACCAGTTACCACTGGTGCCAGTATATAAACCATATTGCTCCAGTTTGGCCTTCAGAACGTAGGTCATGTAATTATATATGGGCTGGTATATTCCCTGTTGGAATGTCCTGAGGCCTTCATGTATGGCCAGCTTTAGTGCAGTCTGCAAGCACAGACACAGCATGTGAATAGTTATAAATAGAGCAGCTAGAGATATACATTGCATTATAGGTGAATGAGTTCATGTAGGCGTTTCTATGTTCCACCTGACAGTGTTTTGTTAGCTGCCCTAAGTGAGAGTGCCTGCAACATATATTGTTCTTTACATGGGTCAGAGCCTAGACCATCAGGGTTAGAGGGGGCTTGAAGGAAAGTGCAACTGGAGATTGCAGAAGTTAAGTGTCACTTTTCCCTGCATTAACATAGCGTACCTGCTTTAAAGTCAAACTCCAGCAAATGTTTCCCTTGTAATTATAGGGTAATTAAAGGGCCCTGGTGCACGATTTTTTCTCAGCCCCACCACTGTGGTTCCCCAGAAGCGTGCTCCAAGGTCCCAAGCAAGCAAGGGACCTTACGGCAGCTTAATCTATTAATCTAGTTAAAAATGTAAAGCACCAGACCCAAGGGGCTGCCCGGGACTGGATTTCATGAAAATATATAATATACACACACACTATGTACCCTCTCCGCACTCTAGCACTGTCCCCAGCTACCTCCTCCATCTTCTGCCATCTGTTTCATCTTAGAATGACAGCCAGCATTATTCAAGCCCAGGCTGTCATGGAAGCTCTTCACTCTGCAGTCTGGGCTCACAGTACTGCTGAAGAAGAAAGGACTGCTCAGAGTTGGTCCCAAGGAAGGGCCCATGGCATAACTAGGCCAGCCTGAAAATTGCAATGAAAATTTTATGTATGGGGTATCTTTTAAAGAAAAGATTTGAGGGTGGCTTCAAGGAGGGGAAGGGGGGTTGCTAAAGCTGGAGTTTTACTTTAGGCATGACCTACATAAAAATAACTAAACCATTTTGATTGAGTCTGCTTTCCTTTGTGTTCTATAATTCATTACTAGGGACTGTGGATCCATTAAATAGATTGTGAGAGTGTCAGAGTCTGCCTATCCTGTTTTTGAGACCAAGGTGTAAACGGATAAAAATGCAACATAGTGTATTTTTTAAAAAACACTGCAGCACGTAGATGGGAACCCAGCACATGGAAAATAATTGAAATTCAACTTGAAATGCATTCTCATGCAGGGATACACTGCAGGAAAACATACATAAAACATACACAAGTGGGGATGTGCGGCTTGATGCTGGACTTGAATTTACAACATTATGTACAATGCAGAATCCAGCTGACACTGTCGAACTGATAAGATTAGGTCTTGCACACGCCTGCCGGAGGGACAAGGGTCAGGTTTTATGGTTCAGTCTTCCAGCTCTGTGAAATATGACAGATATTGGAACCATGTGTCCAATACAGTAACATGACGCCTGCTGATTCCAAGCACAGATAATTGATGCCTTACAGTCCTCTGATGTGAAAACATGCAATGCTCAGGAGACACAATGGAGATGGCCATGTGCAATAATATTATTCCCAGATGGAGACGGCCGGGTACATAATCTCTGCCATACATTGCATATGTGGACTGTATGTGTTGTCTACTACTGCATGACTTACGTTATGTGTAGCCATGGATTGGCAAGGCAGACAGAATTAGGTGTATCCCTTGATTTTTGTAGATATTTGTTAAAAGGGGGTTTCTGCTTTAACAGTCCAATTCTTTAGTCAACTCATAAAGCGCCATGACAAAATGGAACTGCAGTTATCAGTGAAACACTGTTTGACTTGACATGCAAATGCTCTGTTTACATACTGCAGTGTCCTGTATTCTAAGGAGGGACAGTGCAACCTCAAAGGGGGCTTCCTAATAAATGCACACTTCATAAAAGAAAAAAATTTGCATTAATGAGTATTCATTTTTTTGCATAAGATGCAAAGGAGCCAGTAAAGCATCGCAACAGTAATCAGTAGATTGTGGGTACAATGTTCTGGCTCTTACAGACTCTTCCTCCAGTCTGTGTCCTTACCTCGGTACAGCGATTCAAACGTGCACCCCCGTCCGACACGCTCCACCTTGCCTTCTCCAGGGCTGTCCCTCCTGTGGGCCAGGGATTGGCATCGTGGGTGTTGGCAGGTAGTGGGGAGAAGGACAAGAGAACATCTGTTGGCTGATCTCCTCCATGCTGAATGAAACCGGAAGCGATGATGATTTAATCACTTCGGTCTCTGAGCTGTCATTCCCCGCGAGAAGAACCAGAGGAATGGCAGCTCAGAAGAAGCTGATCAAGCTTGTTTAGCTTCAGTGGGTTGCAAAGGTGACATTAGAGGTCTAATGTCACCTTAAAGAGCACCTGTCACCACTAAAGTGCTACCACATATGGGGCTTTTAAGCTAACCTATATGATAGCAATGGAGTTATGTAAAAAAACAAATACAAAAATAAAGTTAAACAAAATAAATTTAAAAATACGCCAATTTCATTTTTTAACGTTCCCCGTCCCTGAATTCATGCATATATTAAAGCAAAAAGCATCAGATGCACCTATGTAAAAAAACAACAATTTTGCCATAAATGTTATGTATCGCTGTGTGTACAAGAGTGAGAGCAATAATTCTAGGGCCAACATTCATGGTTAACTCTAAACTGATGACCATTACAGGCTTTAAAAGCGTCGCCTATGGACAATTTTTGACTACTGTAATTTTTTGCCATTTCATGGACACACGCAGTTTTTAAGCTTGGCATTTTGGGCATCTGTTTACTCGGCACAATTTTTTTATATAAACAATGGGTAATCGATTGTGTTCTTGTGCACTAAAATTAACTTACATTTTGAGTCTGATAATATGTTGCCCTAATATATATGTGCATAATAATAAGCAAAAGCCACCATTGTATTCTATCTATCCCCCTCCCCCCAAAAAAACAGCTCTGGCAGTGAAAGGGTTAAAGTAATATTTTAGTTATAAAGGGAGCATAGGAACTAGCAGTGCCCCCGTCTTCTTCTTTTGCTTTTGTTCTGTCATGGGTGTTCCCATCCACCCTGTGTGTCCCAGCTCCACCTATTACCTTCTCCATCATATAAAATAAAATAAATGTCCACCATACAGAATGGGACTTCACATAACGGCCACAGCGGAGTGAAGCCCCAGGAGCTCCATGCAAATATCTCCCTTTTAAAGTCACTGAGAGAAATAAGAAGCTGCCCAGTGGTTTAACTCTCCTGCTTGCACCAAAATCTAAAATATCAATCTTTAAGCAGAACTATTGAAATGAATGGCAGACAATAATAGTAAAAAAACCTGTATTTTATAAAGTGTCTTTAACCACTTGATGACCGGGGTGTTTGCACCGCCTTCCTGGCCAGGCCATTTTTCAGTATTCAGTGCTGCAGTACTTTGACTGACATTTATTCCGTCATGCAACGCTGTACTGAAATTAATTTTATACCCTTTTTGGGGACAGATAGAGCTTTATTTTGGTGGTATTTAATCACCACAGGGTTTTTTTTTATTTTTTACTATATTAAGGAAAAATTACTGACACTTTTTTTACATTATGTTATAATATATTTATTATTACCCAATTTTTTGGTAAAATATAAAAGATGGGGTCACTTTGGGTAAACAGACACCAAGCATGTCAAACTTAAAAACTGCGCGCACCCGCGAAATCGCAAAAAACTACAATACCCAAAATTGACCATAGGCGACGCTTTAAAAGCTTTTACCGCTCATCAGTTAAGTGTTATCAGTGATTGATGACCCTAAAAGTATTGCTCTCACTGCGAGGTTCGTGGCGATATGCAACATGTGCGGCATAATTGGTGCATTCGTTGTTTTCGCACATATGCGCGGTGTGGACTTTAAAAAAAAATTGTGTTTTTTTTAGAGGTGCACGGAAATGGATATTTTAAAACTGAAACGAAACCGAAATAAAAAAAATTGTCAGGCCGAAACCAAAACCGATACCGAAAATGTTTTTTATTTTACTTTTTTCAAATATTTTATTTTAATTTATTTTTTTTTATAAACTTTTACATTTTTTAATATTTATTTTTATTTATTAATTCAAATTGAGTGTTTGTACATTGCTCTCCTCTCTGACACGCTGTGACAAGAGGCTGATCGAGCGGTGCTGGGAGAGCTCAGCCTTCTGTTACAGTGCAGCCTGTCTCTGCCCACACACTGCTCTGCCGGACTGTGATAGGAGGCTGAGCGGTGTGGGAGGAGACGCCGGCCGCTCACAGCGCTCTCGTCCCGCAGTGCTCGGCCGGCTATCACAGTTTCTCTCCTCCCCGCTGGGACACAGGGCAGCACCCAGCGAGGAGGAGAGAAAGCGGGGATGCGCCGATGTATCGGCAGAAAATGGCACTTTCGGCATTATGCCAAAAGTGCAATTTTCAGCCGATGTGTTTCGGTGCATCCCTAGTTTTTTAAATTCTTTTTCATGTGTGCCTTAAATTTTTTATTTTTTTGCAACTTTTATTTTTTTTTACAATTTCTTTTTACACTTAACTTTATTGTTATCACATAGGGGACTAAGAAACCCCCTTATGTGATAGCAAAGATATTTGACAGGTCCTTTTTATGGAGACATCGGGGGTCTCCAAGACCCCTAATGTCACCTAGTACCCCCCTGAAGAAGCTGATGAAGCAGATTATGTGGGTTGGAGCAAAATTCACCATATTTATTCCAAGAGAATTTGTGTACAAGTCATTCTGAAGTTAGAAAGCTGGTTGGATCACCAGTGAAACGTCTTCAAGAAAAATACAGCAAGTCCAGTTGCCTTGACTTCATTTTTACAGATATATTACAGTGTATGGCCAGCTTAATGGTGTATTTGTTGTCATTTCAAAGATATGGGTAAAGTTCCTCTTTAAAGTGACCTTTTCAAAGCTCTTTACAAGAGAAACAAAAACAAGAACAAGTGATACACAAGATAAACAAAAAAAGGAAGAGTTGGGTGAAGGTGGAATGGACTGTGATCAAATACATTTCTGTAGCTAAAATATACAAAATATACTGTTATCTAAATATCAAGAGACTTGTACACATCTAGGAGAAGGAAAACTATATGTTGGTTCTAACTGTGTGCAATTACGATACATAATTCTCTCCAGCTGAGGAACTGAAGCATTTCATATTGAAAATAATAGAACTGAAACATGTGTGTTTGGACAAAAGTATATATAAAAAAAAACATGTATATGAGATGTATTGCAGTTATGACATCTGCAAAACCTGGAAATCTTGACAGCTGAGTTGTATAGTAACAAATATTGAAGAATACTATTTATGTATAAAAACAGTATTAAATACCACTTAAAGGAGAAGTATTTTTGCGAGAGTAAAATGTACTCTTCCAACACTTAAGTAGTGTATACAGTCGTGGACTTCTGAATGATCGTCTAGACGACAAATCTTGTTGGAACGTTCGATATTGCCATCAGAGACCTGACGAACGCCGTTCGAAATTTCATTTGATTTTCATTTTAATTTAACATTCAATTTTGGAATTAATGGAGTTTCCCGAACGAAAACCATATTCACTGTTAGAATTTAATTTGATCGAGAAAAAATTTCCAAAATGCTCCTTTAACGTTTTTTGTCACTGCAATCGAAATTGATCCTCTATTGGAGCCCATCAACTATTAGAAAGTCGAACGAACATTCCAAAATTGATTTCATTTGTAAAAATTTCTAACTGTGTATACCCTACTTTAGAGACGATGTGGGAGCAAATCGCTCAGTTCACAGTCTCCTCCCTGCAGAGACTGATGATTGGCAATCAATTTTCTCCACAGGGATTCCCTCCTCCCCTCTCTGTTCCTCCAGCTCTCATTGGAGGGACAGACAATGGAGGGGGCAGGCACAGCTGGCTCTGGCTCTAGAGAGGAAGAACCAGCTTTCAATCAGGCAGCTGGGTGGATCCTGACAATACTGTTGGGATCCTTCCTGGCTGTGGCCCAGCTCTTCACTGTCAACATATAGCGGGCCGTAGCACGTTATATGCTGACTTTGGGTTACAGGAGTTCATTAGTGAATGTACTTCTGTGACCCAAAAGAGAAGTAATGCCAAAAAAACGTTTTTGAACTTTCTCTAAGCTGGGATATTTTGTTTTCAAAAATATTTTATTGAAAGTTTTTACAATATGCATAAAACTATAAACAAGATACGTTTAACAACACGGACCAAACCATATCCTGGGAACACAACACTTATCTAATGATAAATAACATAAATATTCACAGCATTAATTTGCAAATATTATCTCACATAGCACAGATGTTATGCAGTAGCATGGTTCTGTATGTCTGAGTTGCAATACTTCTGCATTGTAGCATTACTTTTACTCAAGTACTAATGCAATGAATATTCCATACAGTACACATACATTGCGTATGACAGATGTTTGGGAAATCATTTTTAGTTGTTTTCATGCATGTGTATTTCATATTTGTGCATGAATCATTCAATTTTTGAATGATTGAACATACTTTCTGGATATATTACAGTGGCAAAGTGGTATGCGCTTTTGCCTTTCACCACTGAGGTGTCCTGGTTTGAATCCCAATCATGTCACTTTCTGCAAGGAGTTTGCCTGTTCTCCTTGTGCTTGTGTGGGTTTCCTCCGGGTACTCTGGTTTTCTCCCACACTTCTAAGACATGCTGGAAGGTTAATCGGCTCCAGTCTAAATTGGCCCCCCTATGTATGGATGTGAGATAGGAACCTTAGATTGTAAGCTCCTTGAGGGCAGGGATTGATGTGAATGTGCAACTATGTATAGCACTGCATAAAATTGTCAGCGCTATATAAATACCTGTAATAAATAAATAAATATATTCAGAATTAAAGTGGATTTTTAAAGGTGTATCTACTATTTATAATTGTAATGAATAGTGGAAGGTTTGTCTAAAGCAGAAAGTTTTAAGTTTTGATTTGAAAGAGTTTAGGTGACTGATGTTCTAGGGAAAAAACCCCCCTCAAAACAACATGCATCATATGATTGTTTGCTTTTAAATGCGTGGGAAATGACTATTCTAACCACTTCTCCTTCACTTGCATAATGCCAGAAGGCAAAAATAACACATTTATTACACACAAGAACACACATAAGTTCATGCAGTCATGTGTAAGAGAAAAACATGAATTACTGCATGCTCCTTAGGTGTGAATGGGCCCTTACAGCTTTGCATTTAGCATTAGCTTAATGCAATTTTTAATGCAGGTAAAAGCAGGGTCAGTGAGAGTCAATTATCTGTATGGAGTTGAGATTGGCATGCTGTGTTTTAGTGTGGTGGAACAAAGTGACCTCTTTTTTTCTTTTTGCAGCAATAAGCGATACTGAGTCCATAGGAATGAATTGTAGTGCATGATGATACATGTAACATTCAATATAATGCACTTGCACTACATAGCGAAGGAAGAACTTTCCTTTACCATAACGTTATTGCAGCCTTTAAGAAAAACAAAAAACGTGTGTACACATGCATTAAAATCACACATGAGCATGCATTAAAAGTGAATAATAATACAATGTACAAGGATTGTCAGTGTGAATAAGAATTGTGAGGATGTGGAGCGTAGATGAGAATTTCAGATTAGGGTACTTAGCAAAAATTCTTCAGCAGCAGTACAAAAGACAATTGTTGTAATATAAATTTTGTTTTCAGGTATCTATGTTATTGCAAGATAAACAAATATTGTATGAATTAAGGAGTGCACCTGCTCTTCTGCATGTCTCTCAAGTCACTTCTTAATTCATTTTGGAAACTTTGATATACTATTGGCTATTGCCTAGATGGTGATCATGAAAAATCAATTTTTCATCTGAGCATCAAGAGAGGTCTATACTGTAGAAGAGCAGATATGATGCATGTTTTCTAATGACCATAGGAACCTATGGATGTAGTGCTATTCACCTTAGATTTTCTTTAAACATTCTTTGTTTAGAAAGCAACACAGTAATAGTGCAATATAAGCAACAACAATGGGAAGACAATAAGTGTATTATAAAATAACATCTGATTTCTGTATAACCTTGGTGTCAAAAGGAAAAAAAAACATCGTCTGTGATCTTTTTTGATAGGGAAAGTCATTATTGAAGATAAGTCTTGAGAACATGAGAATTGAGGTGTCTGAGGATGCTATGTTGTATGTCATATGTTGCCATTTTTCGATTGCAGAAAAGCACGTTGGAAAAATAATTGGCAATAAAGTGGTTGGGGAAGGGATACACTACTCTAAAGGTTCAGTAGGGAAATGAGGGGGGAGGGGGGGAGTTTCAGGGTAGTTGGCAGGGAGGATATGTTTAGAAGGGGCGAGGACTTCAGCCTCTCCATAGAATAAAAGGGAGAAGAAAAATAAAGATGTGTGTGTGTAAGGGGGAAAGAGAGGTAATGGGCCATGCCGGTAAAAGTGCTGATGTAGGTGGTTTCTTGGTTCAATTTATTGTGAAAGGATATTGTTACATTCATCTATCCAATTAAACCATGTGGTATGTTCCATCAGTTTAATGTTATTGTTTCTGTGGAACCATTGCTGTATAGCAGGGCGGGATGGAAGCATCCAGTGGGTCTGGATGAAAGAACGTGATCATGTGAAGGATTACTAAATTCTTATCTGCCTTGAAAAAGATTGAATTGTATCAGACAACCACAGTAATGAGACGACCTATGATATTGTATGCCCATAGTGTGGCCTCTGTGACCATTTACCTGCTTCTATGAGATTGGATCCTCACTGCTCCAGTTAGTGAGATCACATCACCATAAGATATGTATTATACTGTATATATACAGTGAAGGGAATTTATCAAAACTGGAGCAGACAAAATCTGGAGCAGCTGTGCATGGCAACTAATCACCTTTTATCTTTCATTTTCAAGGAGTGAAGCTGATTGGTTGCCATGTACAGCTGCTCCAGATTTTGTCTGCCCGAGTTTTGATTAATTTCCCCCCAGTATGTTTTTGGGGTTTTCCATAAATTTTCTCAGATAGTTTAACTGCTATCTTTGGCTTTGTGAGCATAATCAAAAAAATGAAGCTCAGAGCAGTTTTTTGTGTTTGCTATAGTGGGTCATGTTGAAGGGTCTGCAACCTCTAGAAAAGCAGAGCCATTCTAGAGAGGGGAGCACAACTACTAAACAAGTAGAGCCAACAGGTTTCTGGAGCTTCCTGGCCACTGCGGCAGCCAAAGGTTGGGCATCCGGTATGAAAATACATAGCACCCACTGGGGATGCTGCAAATCCCTATCATCTTTATTACATAGATATCATTTTTATATTATCAATGAACAGTCAGTTGTCTTTTCAAAGTAATATCAAATGGCAAACAGCAGTTATTATATCAGAAAGTTATATCTGTTCCAGGTCAGCCGGCAGAGAGCTGATCAGGCACTAAGACTGTAATGGTGGATGGCAGCTTCATGAGCTAGAATTGGGGCCAGGCCATGTGCAGAGTGAACCAGCTGTAACGTGACCTCTAACCACATAGGCAGCAGCAGCTCAGCGTCACCGGGCTGTAAGACATCTGGCTCTTCTCAAAGCAAAATATCTACTCATAATGAAAGTAATAACACACAGTTCAATGTGCACTAAAAATTCACACCACGCAATTAACTTTCCTATTTACTCTGTCATTCTCTATTTAGATTAGATAACATCTTTTTTTTTTTGTTATTATACTCTTTTGGAGCTTGATTTGGTTGACTTGGGGAATGTTCATATGTTTGTAAACCCCTTCAAGAACCTGGCAGAGCCTGCTCAAAGGAAATTCAATTGCTCTTGAAGGAATTTCCCCAAGACAGCCAGAGCACTCCCACCTCCAAAAGGACCAGCATGCAATGCCCAATGTGCACTTGCATGTGTAGGGATTTGCATGGTGGCTGCCAACAGCCCTTGTGTTCCTTCACTTCTAAGTGTGCCTAAGCTCAGATTCTTTACTGCTTCTGCAAGCTGCTGAGGAGTCTGATCCACTTTTCTGCATCAGAGGGGTTACTAATCTGCATTATAAATATTAATTAACTCAGCCAATCAACGAGGAGCTTCTTCTAGGAGCTAGGGAGGTCATAATTATTATAAAATATGATAAATATTTGGGACAGACTTTTATATTTGGAAGGGCTCTTTCTCTCCCATAGGCTTCTGCGAGAGGGGTAGTTTGTCTGAACAGTCTCCGCTTCTGGTATATTACTACAAAATGATGGCCTACTAAATTACTTCAGCCCTGAGAGATAATTGATGCTATCCCCCACTTAAGAGAAGTGGTAAGGGACTAGCTAAAGGAGAAGCGGTAAGTGTATGTAAACCCTAAGGCTTGGTTCACACCTGAGCGTTCTTTTATGCTCGTTTTTCAGCTCGGTTTTTTCGCGTTTTTTCGTTCAGTGAATTGCGCGTTTCACTGGCGGTATGATTTTTTTTTGTTTTTTCCTTTATTTTCTCTATTTAAAAAAAAATATTAAAATGTTTTTTGTTTTTTTTGGTTTCACTTTTAAACTTCCCGCCGGCTCCGCCCCCTGCGACGTGGCCGCTAGCAAGGGACGGAACCCGGAAGTCGGCAGCCGCCGAAGACACAGCGGGGATCGCGCACAAGGTAAGACCTGTACACTGTATTCCCGAGTGTGGCTCGGGGTTACTGATTTGTTAACCCCGATCCACACACCAATACCAATGGCAATGCGTGGCAAAACGCCCCAAAGAAGCTCCTGTTGATCCTGCCAGAAATCTTATGAGCTGATAACTTCTGCTTCTGCTGCACTGGTATTAGTTATCATTGTTCACAGCTGTCTGTGAACAGCAGAAAACCTACCACCAAAGTATGGAGTTGAAGACAGAGTGTTCTGTAGTCGTGCACTTTAATGGCAATGCCACTCCTCCATAGATACAGTGCTGTGAGTGAGTATTGCCAACTTAGGACAGGAAGTGGGTTCCTGGCAGGATCACTAGGTAAAAAAGGATAATAAGCCTAAAAAAAGAAAACAAATGCAATCACTATACTTAATGACTGGTAAGCCACACTTAAATTAATTTTTGTTCTTGGGTTTACACATGCTTTAATACTCTAATCTTCTCAGCTGTCCTACCTTAGCAAAATGCTATCACTCTCAATATCTTCAAGAGGATGAAGCCGAACTCCAGAACTTACACAAAAACATCCTTGCAGTGGGGTTCCTTCCCATACTGCAAAGGTTAAATACTTGTTAAGTCTAGCGGTAAAGGAATAGCACATCCTAAGATATGGAAGCCAATACCACATCAGTCACCTGACCAGGGTGACTGGTCTTGATAACAGGATCACCCTCTCTCTTTGGCCTGGTGACTGTTATCACTTAAAGTGAAAGGAAATCCCACATTTTAGGTTGTTACCAGAACAGGAATAGATGGAAAATTTTCCAATGGGGACACTAGTTCTGGTGACCCTGCTGACCACCAGGGATTTCCCTCACTCTTAATTCCTGTTTTGGCTATTGGATAGGGAGTGAAGGAAAATCTCCCCAGATGGTGAAACAAGCTGACAGGTGTTATAACCCTCCATTACTCTAACCAAAACTAAAATAAAAAGTTTTGGCTTCAATTCTACTTTAAGTAAGACTACACGTGCCTCATGTATGTAGATAGTATTTGCTTATCTTGGAGTTCAGCTTTTAAAGGATTGCTACAGTAAGTAGATATACACTGAGTGGCCAGTTTATTATGACCACCTGACGTTTGTAGGCAAATTAGCTATAATTTCACGCTGAAGTTGCTAGAGGGCCAGACCATTATAAATAGGGAAGCAGGTTGTTTACCACGACAGTAGAAGTGATTTTTTCTGAAGATACGGGTAAACAACGCGATTTCACAGCCTTTGAACGTGGGATGATTGTTGGCGCTCGGAGCCATGGAGCGAGTATCAGCAAAACAGCAGTATTCGTTAAATGTTCAAGAGGGGCTCATTGTTAAAGTGTTTAAAGACTGGACTGTCAGCCGGAAATCTGGGTCTGAACGTGCGAATTGTGGCCGTCAGCGACTAGTCAATGTTAGGGCAGAACGTAGAGTGGCAAGACTGGTACAAGACAACAGAAGGGCAACAGTGCAGTTGCAGATTCCTCGCATCCCCTTTCAACATCTCGTGGAGTCATAAGGCGGCCCAACGAAGTCATCTTGTGGAGTCATCTTGTGGCCCAACGAAGTACTGATGGGGTGGTCATAATAATCTGGCCACTCAGTGTATATTACTAATGGAATCATTGTGTGCAGAAAATGAAGCATTTTTTGACCAGTTAAAAATTTAGTTACGCTTCAACCTGGGACTCACGGTGAAGTTGATGATGGGGTAATTTAGGTCAGCATAAGGAGCAAAAAAAAATATATCTGCACTGTGTTGTAAGGTGCATTTATCTTTAAACCTGATTTGGATAAACATCAGTTTATGCTCATGTTGCCCCTTCCACCCTAAGTGGAGTGGCTACTTACATTTAGTGTTGCTAGCACTATAATCAGTCTGGCTGATTTGTAGTCTGGTATCATTTGGTTAATTGTAGGTGTTCTGATATAGATTGCACCTACCTGTAGTGGGGTGTGACCCTGCCACATAGTGGGACAGCTAATAGGGGAACATCAAGAGTGTCTATGCCTCACCAGCCAATCACTAGTAGTTTTTATGACCAGTGGTGCATGTTAAGGATGTACATAAATACACAGAAATTGCCATGTGCTTGGGCCTGGCCTGGGGGTGGGATGTACCAGGTTGAAGAAGGTGACTAGACCTCAAACCTGCAGGAGGCCATATGTGGACCCAGGTCAAGTCTCTAACTATTATGGAAGGAGAACATATGGATGGCATGGGCCTCAGGAACAAGTCTGGTGTCTCTACCAGGGAATATCTCATGCATACCTCTTATTCAGTTGTTGCTCTACTACACAGTGTCATCCTCTGCTCAACTAAGTATTCCTGCACTGTGGAAGCTAGAAGGGACTGGTGAGTCTGGAGTCTATTTTTTCTATGGGTGTCTGAAGCACTAGGCCCTCTCTTCCAGTTTGCTCGTTCTTTAACCACTTGAAGACCAGGTGTTTAGATCCCCTACCTGGCCAGGCCATTTTTCAGACATCTAAAAAGTCCTTAAATTGACTGGTGCCTAATTTACTGATCACATCCCACAACCCAGCTAAGGATCTACCCCTGAGAGTGAAATGTCAGCCCTCCCTGCCTTTGGGTGTCCACCACATGCCTTCGGGGGTCAGGGGGGTGCTACTTTCAGACAATGCTTTAAAAACAATGACAAAAAGGGCAAACTCGATGGACCACTTGGTCTTTTTTACCATCCTTCTATAATGTTTTTGTGTTTGCTCACAGCCACCAATCAGATTTAAACTTTCGGAATCCAACTGTTGTTTTGCAAGACACATTCAAATCTGATTGGTGCCTCTGGGGAAATAAACTCATTTGTTATTACTGACCCTTTAATACATGAAACCCTATGGATCACATCACCTTCAACCACTTAGCCCTAGCAGCCGTCCAATTCCCTTTATAATACAAGAGTGCTGTGTATACATATTTGTGGTTTTTGTCCCGTGATGTCTGCAGAAACCAGAATGACTGTATCGTCTGACAATCCACACTTCTGTCAACAATAAGCGGACTTTGAATGCACCTGTATTACATTACCGTATAAAGGGACGTGGCAGTGCATCACGACACACCGCACAATTAATATAGAGCGTCTTCGCTGGTTATAATCACTCACCAAGCACTGAGCGTGAATGCGAACATGTATATAAGATATGCTAAACACACCATTCTTCTGAAATGTCCACCAGTGATTTACTCATTCGCTTCTCAAAGAAGAAAGTCAACCTACTTAAAAAGCAGATTTCTTAAAATGTATCTCTAGCCAACACTTGGGTTATTGAACCCAAATCATACAAACTAGGATTACATAGCATCACTTAAATCTAAGCTTGGTTTATCATTTCTGTTGTTTGCATTCTTTCCTATTCAGCACAGAATTGGTTTATTTTTATTTCTAATCGCCCTTCTGTTTTGTGGTAGTTATAGTCATTTTAATAGTCAGGTTTCAAAAAGACACATCAAGTTCAATCTGTTAGAATACACATTACTGTGTTTATAGCACTAACTACTGCAGTATACAATTTCGGTCACTAGATGGCAGTGTTTATAAGTTCTGTTATACAGAATCTATGGTATACTCTGTTGCATTGAATAAGGTAGATAATAAAGCAGTGGCTTCCTTCCTGCTTTAGCCAAGCCATGTGCAGCATGCATATCTGACTGTGTGCTTGTGTTTCTCTGTGAGGCTGTGCAAGAAGTTCCAACACTTTTAATAGAAAAGAGATAAATAAACAGAAAACTTCCAGAAACAGAACACTATGAGGAAGGCAAAAAAACCCCCTAAAAAGCATGGTCTAATTGACTTCAAAAGGGGGAAAATAATCCTTCCTGATCTTCTAAAGGCAGGGATGGGCAACTCTAGCGCTCCGGCTGTTGTGGAACAACAAGTCCCATGATCCATTGCAAGAATGACAGTTACAGGCATGACTCCCATAGGCAGATGCATGTTGGGATTTTTAGTTAAAGCACCAGCTGGAGGGCCGTAGTTGCCTGCCCCTGCTCTAAGGCAAAGGTAGGCAGCCTTGGCACTCCAGCTGTGCTGAAATTACAGATCCCATCATGCCTGTGGGAGTCATCCCTGTGGCTGTCAGAGTCTTGCAATGCTTGATAGGAATTGTAGTTCCGCAACAGCTAGAATGCTGACAGTGCCTACCCCTGCTCTAAGGCAATCAGATATTCCCTGGATCATCCATCTCTGATGTTATTAACTCTAAAAAGTTAATATGCAGATTTGTTTTAGAACAATTAACTGAGCTGGCTAGAACTGAGATATCCTATTACACATTTGCACAGCTCTTACTGTGAAAAAGCCTTTCCGTATGCAAAGGTTCCTCCAGACGCAAAGAGTGCCCCCTTGTCCTTTGCAGTGACTTTAAAGTGAATAACTTTACACCAAGATTACTATATGCACCATTTATGTATTTAGTTCCTACTACCAGTGATGTGTCTATGGAGCCATTGCTGTGCAAAAGAGCTGGGCAGGAGTGCTTAAAGCGAAACTAAAGAAAAAAAACCCCAAAACTGCTAGCTGTGTCTCTGCTGAAATAAAACAACCCAAACTGCCTGTTCACAATCCTCTTCAGAATATAAACTGAACTGTGCATGCGTAGTGTACATCCTCGCCACACCTTGGTGCCAGAATGAATGAACTCCCATGCACATGCATAGGAGTTGCATCATTCCCCTGGCAGACAATCAAGCTGAAGACGCGGCACATGGAGGAAGCCAAGTAGAAGATGTAGGCAGTGGCAAGGGAGCTCACAGACATCACATTACTGGAGCATAGGTGAGTATCTGCAGACTTTAGTTTCGCTTTATGTGTTTTATTATACTTCAGTGGACATTCCATTAGTGTCAACCTTTCTAACTGTGTTTTATTTTTTAACCTAGACAAAAACGAGCATGAACCCCATTAGTGCACGGGTAGCCCCACTGCAAGGTTTAATAAACATTTTGCCCGGAGTTCTGCTTTAATGGAGGTTTATGACCACTATTAGCAAGCTCTGCCAGTCTCTGCTAGTACTGTTTACAACAGCCCATTAGCCATATACTAAGGCCTTATTACCAGGCTGTGCAGATCCTGTGCTAAGCAGTAATTATAACACTCCTAGATGTTTTACAACCTTCTGCTAATGGAGTTTAATGGGATTTATGATGGACTGCTTTGTGTCTGGAGCTGACTGTTCAAACTGATCGTTTTATAGCTGATTTGCGAATTGTGGCGAAATAAGGGTGGCACTGTGTTAAGTACAACTACCCATCCTCCTCCTCCTCAGTTTGGGGCTCATTAAACCTCATGGGATTGCAGGAGGTACAAAATATAATAAATTAACATACATTAAAAATACACAAGTTATGAATATATAAATTAATAAATGCACAAGAGACAATATCTGGATTGAAATTGGCCGCGGCACTTTTTATTGGTTTAAAATAAATCAACTTTACTTAAAATATCAAACCATCAATCTCAAACTATTAATCAACCAATAATTGCCTAGCCACTACGACTCAAGCAATACCATCATGAAGGACTGTACATAAATTAAGTCCTCCCTCACATTGAGGGTGACAAACCACATAAAAAGCTTGCGACATATATGTTTCTTTTTTTTTTTTTACATTTTTGAAAAAAGGGGGGGAGGGTGGGAGCTCGCTGCGCTGTGAGTCCAGCTGAGTGACCTCTGCTCCTCAGATGCTGACCTTTTATAGGGAGAGGTGAGCCCACAGAATCTTCTAGAAGCTGCACAATTTTCCCGCCTAAACAGGTAAGGGGTTTCTTAAAGGGGCAATGCTTTTAAAGGGGTCAATGCTTTTAAAGGGGGCAATGCTTTTTAAAGGGGGCAATGTAATTAAAAATGCCCCGAGGAGAAATAGATTAAAATGAAAGAGGGGAAGGGGACCACCGCAAACCCATGTTAGTGGCCACAAATAAATTGTCGGCCCCTTGTCCATTACTGTTACAAGACAACCCATACCTACCCTATAGCAACCCTTCCCCACCCTATAGCAACCCTTCCCCACTCTATAGCAACCCTTCCCCACTCTATAGCAACCATTACCCACTCTATAGTAAACGTTGATACAGTTTTCACTGACATCCACTACAATTTAATGTTAACAAGAGCTAATTTGGGTCCACAGGGTGAGACCTCCTGAAAATGTGTGTCTGCGCACTCATTGCACTTTATTATGCGAACAAACCGCCAAATAGGGGGGTTTCTGTAGCATCGTGAGCTCAGCTCAGACATTCTAGAAAAGAGCACTGCTATAGAAGACACAGAGTTTGTTTTTGAATTCTTCCCTGTGTTCCTAACTATGGAGACCCTTTCTGCCATACACATATTTATTTTGTAGAATCATAGTTCACAGCTTTGCCTCTTTTTAACACAAATCCCTCTGTCCCTATTTCTTTACAGCCCTTCATCTCGTAAATCTGATGTGTAACTCTGTAAAAATAAAAGTACCTTTTAAATGTTTATTTGGAAGTGTTACAGGCTGTAAAATATTACGCGTTGCTTGTTTTCCAGCACATATACACACATAAATCTGGAGCGGCGTTGCATGGCAACCAATCAGCTTCTCTCTTCAGTTTGTTCAGTTAAGATTTGAAAATTAAAGAGGGAAGCTGATTGGTTGCTGTGCATATCTGCTCCCATCAATGAAAATAGATTCTTATAGTCGGCAAACTCCATTGGTTTGTGCTTTTGAAGTACTTTTGATTTTTGCTAATGTTGACCACTGGTAATGTCTGCGAATGCATGAAAACATGTCTGTTACCCATGCTTTCCAGCTCCCTCGTCAACTCCTCGCCTCCAGGACTTCACTAGAGTCTCTCCAATCCTATGGAACTCTTTAGCCCAACCTGTCCGTCTATCTCCCACTCTTACTGCCTTTAGGCGATCCCTTAAGACTCATCTCTTCAGGGAAGTGTATCCCACCTCAACTTAACCACTCAACCATCACATTCTCAAACAACTCATCCCCACACCTCTACCTCCTCATGTATCACTTGTCCCTCCCTTTTAGATTGTAAGTTCTCACGGGCAGGGCCCTCCTTACCACCTTGTCTTGAATTGTATTGTGATTGTAATGTCTTATATTGTAAAGCGCTGCGCAAACTGTTGGCGCTATATAAATCCTGTATAATAGTAATATTGGAGTTTGGATTGTTTGTCTACTTTTGCCTGTCTGAATCAATGGGTAGCATGACGTGGTGCTGGAAATGTCCCTTTTTCCCCCCATGTTGAGAATGGGTAGGGTTTGCCTGAAACTGAATTAGGTTTATGCATTGTGCGCTTTGTGGCCAGTTTATATAAAAATAGTACTGAGTAGAATGTGTTGCTGTACAGAAGTTCCAGGAAGTAAACAAAACAGCAGTGTATAAGCATATCAATGTTGGATTTATAGATAAAACTGATGCCACACCTTGATGAGAAGATGAACAACATAAAAAAATAGCAGTTGTGGGGTTTTATACATCAAAACGTATATATTAACATGATTGAAGTTCACACTTCATAAAAACAGTACATAAATGTTAATATGCTCCACATTATAGGGAGTCAGCACCCTGGTGTAAGCAGATTTACAACAACAAAAATACATCAGTTTCATATCTTCTTTGATTTAGTTATAGTCAGGGGTGTCCCGAGGCTGGGTGTCACCCGCGGCGGAGACCAAGTGACACCCCACGTGACGTCATCGCGCATGCGTGTGACGTTGCCGCGCGTGCGTGGTGGTCTTATTGACACCTGCCGGCGACCACCTTGGTGATGGACGCCGGTAGAGAGGAGGGGACGTTCACCCTGTGGAATAAGGTATGCCGCCGGGTCCCCTCCTCTCTCCCGACACTGTCGGGCTCTCGGTCCGTGAGTGCCGACTTTTCATAGGGGGTGACACCAAAATTACTGCACCCCTCACACCACCCTTGTGACGCCACTGGTTATAATCTCACTGTTATCTACTTGCTGTTCGGTGCGTTTTGCTAATGCACTTCCTCAAGAACCACAGATAAGTCTGAATAATTATTACATAACAGATATTACAGGTAAGTCTGAATAATTATTACATAACAGATATTACAGGTAAGTCTGAATAATTATTACATAACAGATATTAATACAATCGAATAAAATTATATCTAATATCTGTTATGTAAGTAATCATTTTGTGCTCTGGGTGTGGCACATCCCAGTACTCCGGGTCCATTCTTGGCATCTGTAGGATGGTACAAGACGAGTGCCCGGACAATGTAACAACAGCACACATGTGATGGAGTCACATCATCACTGGCTACTGGCTACCCAATGGCCGAAGAAAGAAGAACAGGAGAGATGTTAGCAGCGGTGATAGATCGGCATTAAGGAGTGCAGACCTCCTATTACTGATTGAGGGAGAACTTAGAGTTTTGTTGCATGCTTCCTGAAGAGCATCAACGCTCAACATGAAGAATCCCTTTATATTCAATAGATTCCATTCACAACTGAGCATTGTCTCGCTTGTTACTTGTAGCTTGAATCTCAAAAACGTACAAAAGCTTATTTTCGGGCAGAACAGCGTTTTTAGATCCACAGACGCCAATGGGAGTGCTTTAATGTGGCAAAAAATCATCTCCTCCTCTTAGTAAGCTTTCCATTAGTTAAAACGAAAAAAAAATGCAAAAAAACAAACATTTTAAAGCTCCTGAAATACGCTCAGCTCAAGGGTGAATTCAGGCTTAGAGGTAAGTCTGCCACAATGTGTAATTATTATGTGCATACTGAAAATTCTGCTCCCCCCACTCCCCCCACACCAAAGTTCCACTGAGCAGCACTGCGAATCGCGTCTGCGGTGAAACTTATTCCTCGAGATTATAAGGTGACATGTGCTGTATCTCACATGCTCTTTATCTTTCACAGCTGAACAGGCCTCTATATGACTCAGTGCTAATGTTATCTCCAGGAACTTGCTCACCCCAACATTCCTGTCTGACCGAAACTGAAAGCTGCTGATAAACACACATCCTTGCCTGACATTGCCAGTCATTGTGACGTCCTACTTAAATGGCATGTCTGGTCTTGTTGTTTGTCTCACCGCACTCATGCATTTCACTCCCTGATCATATATTCATGCATATAGTGCGATCTTGCTTTTATCTGAGTGCAAGGATAATGGAGGGGCTCCATATTACATGTCTCAGAAGAGATCTCTGCTCCATACTTGTAATCAGACCTCAGATCTGATCGTTGCCATCAATAAACCCCCTTCCTTCACAAACCTCAGATCATACTCCAAAGCCCTGTCTCCTTTATAATGTGTAAAGGGGCAAGGAGATTAGAAGTACCGACCAGTGCAGACTACTGTGCATGCTAGCGTATAACAAATGGGGTGCAGAGGGGCTCAGAGGATAATCATATTATCCTCTTCTCTGCGACCAGCTGTCCCAATAAAACAGCATTTGCTTTCCCTAATAGCACTGTTGTCTATGCTGCGGTCTGCTGGGCGAGCCTCTTGTAGACTTTAAGGCGTTCTAAAGTCACAGCATATACAGGGGCTAGGCAACCTCAGCATTCCAGCTGTTGTGGAACTACAAATCCCACGAGGCATTGCAAGACTCTGACAGCCACAGGCATGATTTCCAGAGGCAGAGGCATGATTTGTAGTTTCACCACAGCTGGAGTGCCAGTGACCCCTGGCATATACTATCCTGGTATAACATCAGTAATAAGAATACATACTAGAGTTGTTTCTGATAATGCAATCAAAGCTTGAAAAAAATCAATTTTACGTAGCGAATGCGGCCTTCCGTCTCCCCATCATTTTCATCATCTTCCTGGATCCCCAGTGTGCTTTGCGTCTCTTTCCCTGCTGTTTGATATGATGCAATCTCAACTTCTCACTACATATCCCATCATGCATTGCTTCCAGCAAGCAATGATAATGTTACATTGTTCAGGCGTTGAGTTGGAGTTCAGAGGGCAGGCTCTGTGAGAGTTGTGATACAAAGGAAGTGAAATTGTGTCAGTGCATTGAGGAAGTGCAGCCTATGAACATCTTCAATAAGTAAGTTTACAGACTTCTGGATGGATTTGGTGATCAGGAGTGGGATAGAACATATGGAAATTCTATACAGAAATACAGATTTATTTTTATTTTTTGACCATAGATACCCTTTAAAGGAAAACTCAGCTTTCATTGTGTGCATGTGATATAGGGACCTTAGATTATAAGCTCCTTGAGGGCATGGACTGATGTGAATGTGCAACTATGTGAAGTGCTGTGTAAATGGTCGGCGCGATATAAAAACCAATATTAAATAAATAAATATAAAACTTCTACAGAAGCCATTCTGTAATTTAATGTTAATAAAGTCACCTTTCCATTCCAACCTGAAGTCACTGTCATTTTCTACAACTGTTCAATATATTCAATGCAATAAGGCGACCTAAAAGCATTCTGTACACAGTGCATGAAATGCCCCAGGAATGTAATTTCCTGCTTGTGTGATCGGCTCACAGATTTTCCCAGAAGTCTGCACTAAGATACAAATACAATTTTAGGCATCCCCTGCAAAAGAGATTTCATTTTTGGTGAGAAGCCCCTAAGGGGTTAAGTACTTATAAAGGGATGCCGACACTGCACCTTTCCTCATTACAACTCTGAAAGTGCACAGGGTGGTTATAATGAACCCGAACCTCCTATTCAGGGATCGGTCTGTAGAGGACATGGTGACACAAACAGCTTTTTCTTCAGAACTGACAAAGGTAGAAATGTGCACCAACGTTTGTTATAATCCTAGTACTGTAATTTGATGGAGTTACACTTTAAAGTGGTTAAAAATGTTGAACTTTTACCCAACTGTATCACTAATTTAGAGTATGATGGACCAGGGCCATAACTAGACACTTCCAAGTGATGTGATTTATCCAGATGCTATTGAAGGCAGGTTGCTGTCTGCTTTATATTCACAGCTACTTTTTAACTGTGCAGACCACCAAAGATGAGAAAGGAAAGATGAACTTGAAGAGCCTTGTGACTCCCTTGCTGCCCATTCCTCTAACAATGTTCTTGCTGCACAAATATCTAGAGGTGGACAGAAGAAAGCATCAAATAAAATCTTTGTTTAAAAATCCTGTTCTCCCTTTCGCTCTATATAACTAACTGTATAACAGATGTTTTTTCCACAAGTACTTACATTTCTCTTCTGTTAGATTTCTGCTCTGCGTCCCTCTACACTGTGCTTGCCTGAATATGCAATCCGGAAACATGCACTATACAAGCACACATATGTATTAAGGATGTCTCCTCACATCACCATATACCTTTGTAATATCCCCTTTGCACACCGTAACGATGTACCCCAAAATCTAACGGGTGCTGGAACAACTGGTGGATGGCGCCACAGTATACAATCTAGAAGACATGTTGTCCACACACCATTCTGCTTCGGAATGTTCTTTTTATTCGTATTCCATTAGCGTGACATGTAAATGCAACGTTTCGGACCCTCGCAGGATCCCATCGTTATGCAAAGTGTGCCTGACGAAGGGGTCCTGTGAGGCTCTGAAACGTTGCATTCACATGTCACGCTAATGATGGAATACGAATAAAAAGGACATTCCGAAGCAGAATGGTGTGCGGACAACATATCTTCTAGATTCCTGACATCACCAGTCTCCTCGCAGTCAGGAATGTACTGCACATGTGTGCACCAAGGGTGTCTGCTTGCATCCCCAGTCTCTCCACAGCCAAATACATACGGCACATGTCTACTGGACTCTTGTTTGGACAGATTTAGGGGAGTTATTCCTAAGATTTACTAAGAATTACAGGACTACAATACATAACACCAAATTTCCATGAAAAACAATGTACCGCTTTTGGTACAAAATTCCTGACATAATCATACCGCCAGGGAGGTTAACTATTAACAAAAATGTATCTTATTTGTGTATCACTCGGCTGCAGATCCTCCAATCATCTCTGAATTGGTGATGACACTGTCCTTCCTTCTGGAGGGGGGCTACTTTTGTTCCCCATGGTCCCCGTGTGTGTTGTAAAGTAGTCACCGCTCCAAGCTCACTCCTGTGATGGACTACAATCTAAATAAAAATCAGTAAACTAAACATGAGACTGTAGTCCATTACGGGAGCGAGCTTGAAGCAATGGCCTGGAGCAAATTAGACGTGCGATTCGTTTCGTTCCAGATCAAAATTCAGACACATTTTCTGAAATTTGGACAATCCAAATTTCAGTCTCCGAATTTCAGATCCTGTCCGAATTTCGTTCAAAAACTAAATTAAATCGGACATGTGACTTTTCTGATGCGTTCCCCCTGAAGATGTCACTTATGATGAAACGCGTCGGGGGGGGGCCTATCCAACACGTTACCATACGCAACACGGAAGTGCGAGCTATATGCTTACTGGATCTGACCGGCCGGTTACCTTGTTTTTAAATGTGAGTTTTTAGTTTTTTGCTAAAATAAATGGTTTTACATGCTATACAACGAGGAGCCTCTTCTTCTTATGATTTTGGTAATCCATCGGCTTATGGAAACATCGCTGTGAAAACGTATAAGACAGATGCTAGGACTTCGTGGTCTATCTAAAGAGCTTCCCATTGCCATTATACAATAGTATTGCGGTGAGTGCGCACCCCAGTGGGGCTGCTGGCTTGGACACGAACACGGTGTGGGAAAAACGTTTAAGCAGCTTGGAATTTTTTCTTTTTGAATTAACAATAAGACCTTTTCACTGAATATTATTGATTAATCACACTGGATATGATATAAAATGTGGGATCTGTTTGAATTTGCACATGCTCCATGAGAGAACTATTCACTGTATGCATATATGAAACTAAGATTCCATGTATATATTTTTGCACTTTATTCATATTTATATAATCATTCATTTATATGCTAATATTGCACGTTAGCACTTTTTTGCACGTTTTGCACTTTTTTAAGTGAGATGGTTATACATCTATTAAGCAATTAACTTATATAGTGGTAGCACATGAATTCACAATTTTATATGTACTAGCACAATTGGAGCAAAGAGGCTATGTAGATTTATTTATGTCCAGTTATTAGTTCATTCATATTTCTTTAGACCTAATAACCAGCTGTTAATCCGTAGCGCTGCATAGTTATTACTATTTACTTACCTGACCTTAGTGTCTATACTGCAGCAGCTGCAACATTATCCATCAGTTTTCTAGATTGTACCCATAAGCGCAGATTTGAAATTTTTCTAATATCTGGTTCTCTGTGGTATTCGCAACGAATATTCGTAAACTCATCCGTATCCGAAACCCGAACTGAATTACATTTTGGATCTGAATCTGAAATAACGAAACCAAACTGAATTTTTCCGCAGCTTACATGTCTTAAACCGATTAAAACTTGCCATAGTGCAGTAAGTTTAAAAATATTTATTGTAATAGTTAAAATCACACTTACAAGCTAAAAACAAATAAACGCTAATAATCCTCCACTCCTCGTCTGATGTGCGTGTGTTGCTATGCTCCGTCCATCTGGTGCGTTTCATCACAACCGACTTCCTCAAAGAGTATACCTTGGGGGGGCGTGTCTAAGATGGCGACCGGAGCACACGTGTAAGAGCTGTGCTCCGCCACCCTATCTATCATCCTGCTTGTTATAGCCCTGTGGAGCGCTCGTTTCGCTACGGGACTGGGTTCTGCTACTCTCCTGTACCGGAGGGTATGTCTCGGGGGTGCCGTAGATCGTCTACAGGCCGCCCTAGCAACCCCTCGCCCGTGCCGGCCCGCAGCAAGAAACAACCTCGGGGCAAGATGGCGGCACAGCCGGAGGAAGTGGAGGAGACTCTGTCCGGCCCAGCCCAGTTTACAGCGGTGATGGCCGCGATATCTGGATGCCAAACTGTGCTCACGGCCAAGATGGACCATCTCCAGTCAGACGTGGGACTCCTCCGGCGGGACCTGGACAGATTCCGGGATCGGATGACCGCGGTAGAAGGTAGAGTGGGCGAGGTGGAGGATGTGGTCGGGGCCCATACGGCGACTCTACGCACTTTACAAACCAAGGTCAAGGCCTTGGAGTCCAGAGCGGTGGATGCCGAAAACCGTAACCGGAGGAGTAACCTGCGCAGCCTGGGGCTGCCGGAGGGGCTGGAGGGCACTGACCCACTCACCTTTGCCGAATCCCTGATCCGTGCCCTGCTCCCTAAGGCCCAGCTCACGGCATTCTTCGCGGTTGAACGGGCCCATCGCATGCCTTCCTTCCGGGGTCCCCCGGGGGCCCCCCCGCGTACCTTTATTTTCAAATTGCTGAACTTCCGAGACCGGGACGCCATCCTACGCGAAGCCAGGTTAGTGGGAGAGCTTAGGTACGAAAATACCAAGCTTCTCATATTCCCGGACTATTCTGTGGAGACCCAGCGCCAACGTAAATCCTTTGATGCTGCCAAAGCTGCCCTCCGAGGGAGGGGGATCAGGTACAGCATGCTTTTCCCAGCGCGCCTGCGGGTGCAGGATGGCGAAACTTCCCGATTCTTCACTGCCCCGGAGGAGGCCATCAAGTGGCTGGAGCACCTACCCAAGACCTGAGGATGCTAGCCCATGAGTGGGGGGCTGATTATGGCTGTGGGGGTGAGTGGGGGATCTCCTTACTCCCCAGTCCTGCAACCTGTGGTGCTACTGCGACAATGCATGGATACACCTCTGGCTTTATT
>NW_017306915.1:242100-264490 GCF_000935625.1 Nanorana parkeri
TCCCCCTGACACTGGTGGGTAGAATCAACTTACTGAAAATGGTGTTCCTCCCGAAGTTTCTTTACTGTTTCCGTAATACCCCGGTCCAGATTCCCATCTCCTTTTTTCACACACTGGAAGGAATTATTTCCAATTTTGTCTGGGCCGGGAAAACCCTTCGGATGTCTAGGGGAGTCCTCCGACTCCCTTTGTCCGAGGGGGCACTGGGACTGCCATGCTTCAAGACCTACTATTGGGCGTCGGTATTGTACTAATTGCTGTTATCCTGTATTGAGATGGTGTTATTTCATTTTTCTCTGTATTGTTTGTGCCATGTTGTATGTATTAAAACCAATAAATACATAACTGTTAAAAAAAAAAGAGTATACCTTGGAGGAGTGAGGAAAAAGATGGCATATGGTTTATCTATAATATTATGACCATGGGCACTTGGTGAGTGCAGGATTTTACTGCTAGCACGGAGCTGTGGTGTGCTCTGAATGGACTTTGGTGAATTTGGACATTACCTAACCGATGATCACAATAAGTTATCCTGATGGACTTTATTCAACATATTGCGCTTTATGTTTTGAGACATCTGTTTATATTTCACGTTTGGTGTCTTAGAAACTATATTATGATCAAATCATCACACATATAGTTCAAATATTGGTTGTAAGGATTTGGATCCTACCTGAATTCACGTATGTTTGGCAGCACAGAAGCTTTATTAATGGCACAGTTGTTTATATCTTTTGATGATATTCATTTTGGTATCACTTTAGGGATCACAGTCAGTTTTTGTTCTTCATTTAGTTAGCGCGGTGACCTGTTGAGTTTTGTACATGTTCATACAGTGCCTGCTCTTATGTGATATTCTGGTTTATTTACTGTCTCATGAAGACAGCTTCAGTCAAAATCAAAAAGCAACTGAAAAGTTTCTGTGCTTGGACTGTATAGAACCATAGAGCGTTTATACAGATACAGTTCATACGAAGCCCCCCCGGGGCACCTAATAGAGGGGGGTGAATTTTATGTGAATATTTATCCCACATAAAGCGTGATTTCCAGGAATAACTATCCAGGCATAACCCTTCAGAACTTGTGAAGATCGCCTGAAAAGAGGGACATTTATAGCTGGAGCCATAAATTATTAGTTGTATGCGCCCTTCCAGAGATAGAAAGGTTTCAATGCTCATTTAGTCTAGTGAAGGTTTGAAGCTGAGGTGCTTACTTTATTCCTCGCTCCCGCATGATTTCTTCCCACCATACAACTGGCAACCCAAAGCCAGTTGTGCGGCAGCCCCCTCTCTGATATATGATGCAAGATCGATTTGACTCATATATCCATGTAATGCACTACTTGATAAATCAACCAATATGATTTAAATGAAAAGTCTTATCGTATGATTTATCAGTTAGTTAGGATTGCAACCTGTCCAGGATTCACCAGGACAGTCCGGGTTTTGAATGTTGTGTCCGGGTTTCATGGCAGCAGAAACCGGGACACAAGATATCAGGCAGAAAGCTATTTACATATAAATAACCTGCGACTTGTTCTCCCCCCCAAAATCTCAACGCATCACTAGAATGTTTCACTTGAAGAAAAGGTGGCAACCCTACAGGTAGTTCAGAAGAAATGTACAAAACATTGTTATATTACCATTGCATTTACATTGCATGCCCCCCAACACTTGCTGCAAGCTATATTGCATTTTCAACATATGCATTCTACATATTATTATGGACGTATTGGTTAAAAATGCAATACACCTTAGGAGGGGGTGCCATACAAAAAGTATGCTATGGGGCCCTCTGATTTCTAGTTAGGCCCCTGTCTGAACGGGTCCTCAATGACAACTTTTAAGTACACTCAGCACCTATGATGATAAAGCATACGGTTATTATTTATGCCACTTTTTTTTTAAATTGGTATTTAAAATGCTTTTTATTTAGCCGTTCCCATCTTGATATTATTTTTATTTTGATTCAAAATTACACTTTGAAATCTTGGGAGTAACTTGACAGCCACCTGACAGTTCCGGAATCTATTTTTCATGGTTTCCTGGTTTATTCAGCAGAGTTCATTGGGGATTTCTGCCTGCCATCAATGCTGCCTTTGTCCGGTGTACTTCGAGCTCCGTTTCCCCTGCGGTGACTGAGGCCCGGCTCTGGCACAGCTATGAACACCTGCGTGGCCGAAGCCTTAGCTCTATATATTAAATTTCTTCTTTTTTTCCTCTTTTTTTCATAAACATAGTACCGTACTCCCTTTCTGCAGATTTCTCTCCTACCTCCGAGCGTTGATTGGAGCTCCTCCAGGGAATTGAAGCATATAATTGCTGCAATGAACTCTGGGCATGGGGATACAGTTACAATCCCCTGGATACGTGAGGGCTTATTTCATAAGGCAGCAACACAAGCAAAAACCATGTGCAAAGTGCAAGAACCTGGAGAATGAGTATAATAGCTACGATCATACAACTGTCCTCGGCATGTGAGAAAGGACACAGTGGCTGATGGCTGGAATATTCCAGGGGATGTCCTTTGTTTTATTATTCTAACACAATTTCCTCCTGGAATACAAACATAAATTAAATATATTTTATTTTAAATTATACCAGAGGCTTAAGGGACCATTCATGCATTTTAATTATAGCAGCCGCTTCAAGTGTATCTAAACCCAAGGACAAAAATGTAATACATTGCAAGTTACCAGTCCTTAGATTTGGTGGCTGAATTAATATTCGCCTTTCAGGCTCTTTTTCCTCCTTTGCATGCACTTAGTGATCCTGCCAGTAACACATTTCCTGTCCTAGGGTGACAACGCTCACTCTCTTTACTGTATCTATGGAGGAGCAGCATTGTCACCATAGGACAGGACTACACAGCAACATACCTCCCAATTGTCCCTCATTGGGAACCAAATCCTTCTGTCCATCTTTCCTCTTCAGTCCTTAGAGGAAGCATACCCCCCAACTGTCCTTCATTTGGAACCTAATCCCTCCATTCCTCTTTCCTCCTCTTCCGCTTACTTAGAGGAAACCTACCACCCAACTGTTCATTATTGGAAACCAAATCCTTCTGTCTATCTTTCCTCCTCAGTCCTTAGAGGAAGTATACCACCCAACTGTCCATCATTTGGAACCAAATCCCTCTGTCCCTCTTTCCTCCTCTTCCATAGAGGAAACATACCACCCACCTGTTCATTATTGGAAACCAAATCCCTCTGTCCCCAGTTCCTCCTCAGTTGTCCCGAACTGGGAACCCAATCCCTCTGTCCCTCTTTCCTCCACAGTTGTACCTCCTTTTGGTCTAATGTACAGATATCTATGAAAAGGTTCCATTTTCCTACCAAAAGTGTTATTCCGCACTAAAACCTTCATCTCTTAATTATCATGTTTGGTTTTTAAAAATCCACTATAAAGGAGAAGTAATTGTGGGTAAAAAATTCAGGGTTTAACCAATAATGTTTGGCATATACATTCATAATGGTCCTCATAACTGGGGGTGTGGCGGGGGTGTGTCCATTACCTATATTTAACTCTGGGTGCGGCAAGGGTGTGTCTATTACCGATATATAACTGGGGGTGGTGTGGTAGGGGTGTGTCCATTACCTATATATAACTGTGGGTGTGGCAGGGGTGTGTTTATTACATATATATAACTGGGGGTGTGACAAGAGTGTGTCCATTACCTATATAAAACTGGGGGTGTGGCAGGGGTATGTCCATTACCATCGGTAAGTGAGGAACATCTGTATGTAACTGGGAGTGTGGCAAGGGTGTGTCCATTTCCTATATATAACTGGGGGTGTGTCAAGGGTGTGTCCATTTCCTATATATAACTGGGGGTGTGGCAGAGGTAGGTCCATTTCCTATCTATAACTGGGGGGGTGACAGGGGTGTGTCCATTACCTACATACAGTGGGGCAAAAAAGTATTTATTTAGCCACCAATTGTGCAAGTTCTCCCACTTAAAAAGATGAGAGAGGACTGTAATTGGCATCATAGGTAGACCTCAACTATGAGAGACAAAATGAGAAAACAAATCCAGACAAATCACATTGGCTGATTTGGAACGAATTTATTTGCAAATTATGGTGGAAGTATTTGGTCACCTACAAACAAGCAAGAGTTCTGGCTAGGGGGTGTGTCCATTGTCTAAATACATTGTGCTGGAAGGTTTCCCCCTTTCTCAGCTTTACTCACCTCCAAAACATAGAGGGAGGTGGTCTGTAGTCAAAACAAGAAAACTGGTGAGAGCTGAAAACAAAGTCTGAGATTCCAGTTCAGTGCCCAGGAAGTTACAAGCACGCTGGCTTTCTGGCAGGATGAACAAATACTTTTCTGTACGTGCTGAAAATGTTCTTAGCATAAAAAAAGAAAACAAATGCAGACTCCACATTGTAGGAATGGTAAGGGGCAGTATATTAGAGTGTTGTTCTTATGTGAAGATATACTTTAAGGTACTATACATGTGTTTTGTACAATGTTGTGTATTTTGTAAAAGCAGTTCAGTCACTTTGAGCAACACAGTGCACCACAACACACACTGTATTCACATCCGTGTGCTGTGTTTTGCAGGTGTGTTTTTTTAATACTGCATACATGTCTTGGGTGCCATTCAGCATGCACCACAATACACCTATACCACGCATTGTTGTTTGAGCGCGGTAACATTACATGATGTTCAGGGCCGGATTTACTCCCCCTGCCGCCCCAAGGCCAGGTTCCACAATATGCCGCGCGCGCGCTGTCAACCTCCACATCAATTGAGAGGCGGACCGTAGTGTGCGGCCGCCGGCCACCTTACAGCGGCGCCCGCAACTTCCCCACAAGGTCACCGCTGCCACCCCTCTGCGCTCTGCCGCCCCGAGGCCGGGCCTCGGTGGCCTTGTGGGAAATCCGGGCCTGATGATGTTATAATGCACCAACATGCAGATAGGTGTCAATACAGCCTACAGGGGTACTTCAGGCTAGCAGCTAAATGCACAGTTGCCAAAGGATTGATAATTCCTTCCAGCCAGTCTTATGGTTCACTCACATCTGCCACAGTCAGGCAAGTGACACCGTTTTAGATTGTAAGCCCTCCTTACCATCTTGTCTTGAATTGTATTGTAACTGTAATGTCTTCCTTATATTTTAAAGCGCTGCGCACACTGTTGGCGCTATATAAATCCTGTATAATAATAATAATAATATTTCATGGTTGTGCAGCTTCTTGTGTCTCTTGCTTCCTTATTGCACAATTAATACTTGAGATGATGCTTCATTTCCAATAAGCAGGTTGGCAGCAGAGCGCTGCAAACCAAGACATAAGGGTGTTACCTGCCTGGCGTGAACAAGACGGCCTGAACAGATTTCACATTTATTGTAACAGTGTAGTAAGCTTTAATTTAATCTTATTTAGCTGTATTCAGCTTAAAGTGGATCTTTACCCCCTTTCACTAAAAATCACCTCAGTACCTGGCTCTACTAATATAAAGTCAGCTTATATTCTATTATATAACCATATTTTCTTTTAATTACGATTATTGTTTTTCCACTTCCTGGTCCTCTTGGGCATTAGTGATGTAGTCGTGCCCAAGCATTGCATCCTGGGAAGGTTACATCAGCAGAGCATTGCTGGGAAATCTCATCTGTTATCTCACGAGATCTCAGGGAAAGGCATTTTCCTCCCCTGAGATAATGTGCATGGTCACATGTCCTAGTCACATGTGCCAGAGTTCAAGGAAGTAAAGGGAAATGGATTAATCTGCCCTTAGTAAAAATGGCAGCTGTGAGAAGACTGGGGAGGAAAAGAGAAATAAGGTCTACAAAGAATACAAAGCCGGCAATTATCTAACAATATTTTTAAAGGGCAGGTATTAAAATTAACGACTATCGGTGGAAATCCAGGCTATGTGGAATAGCATAGAAAACAGTTACTGTATATACAGTGTGTGTGTGTATATGTGTATATATATATATACACACACACACACACACACACACACAGTTGTGTGAAAAAGTGTTGGCCCCCTTCCTGATTTTTTATTGTTTTGCACGTTTGTCACACTTTAAAGGAGAACTATGAGGTGAGTGCCACCCTTAGCAGCAAGAACTGCAATCAAGCGTTTGCGATAACTTGCAATGAGTCTGTTACAGCGCTGTGCAGGAATTTTGGTCCACTCAAGGCAAACATTTATTCACACAGGGCCATGTGGGTTTGGGTTTTGTATTCCCTTAATAATAAAAACCTTCCTTTAAAAAATGCATGTTATGTATACTTGTGTTATCTTTGACTAATATTTAAATTTATGTGATGATCTGAAACATTAAAGTGTGACAAACGTGCAAAACAATGAAAAATCAGGAAGGGGGCCAACACTTTTTCACACAACTATATATATATATACGCACACACATATTTTCCAGCTTTTTTGTTCAGCGTGTTCCCGCATGTGTTCTTATTCAGGTCCTGCTCGGAGAGTTGAAGGGTAAGATCACAGGTGCTGTATGAACCCTGATCTGACTCATATGTTGACTCAGCACAATTCAGGGAGCGAGCCCGTGTCACAAACAGAGGATCAGTCTCTAAATTAGAGGCCGCAGAGGGTAACACTTGCCAAGCTCATTGCTGCTGAACTCGGCCCATTTGTAGTGCACAGAAATCTCTCAAATTATTCCTAATGAAAGCAAATCCTGAGCCAGCTGCATTAACCAGAGCCGAGTTCTTCCTCCCAGCAATAACACTGGTGATGGTAAGGCCGAATACTTACTGAAAGGTGACACCCTCTGGGATTCTGTGTAAAGAGGGGAGGGGGAAAGACCCCATATACTCACCCCATCCAGAATATGTCATATTCCCTAAGACTTCTACTCCAATGAGAAGCAGATTAGTAGTCGGAGGCCAGACTATTTTTTTTTTTTTTCGTAATAGAATTTACAAAAAGAAATGGTTGGTAGAAGCACATTCTTCATGACACACGCACCGCTTCAAAAAAGATTCATGGGATTCTGGGATTTCTTCATGTTAAATGTCATTTTTTATAACATCTGCAGTATTTAAAAACGACATTCACACAAAACTGCCGGATTCTGTGACAGATACTACCGGCCTCCTGTCACCTTGACTGCCAGTATAGCGGTAATGGTAATGGTGGTGAGTGCTAAGCAGAGTTTTCTGCCCTGTTCACCATTGTTACCAGGATAGAAAGTAAGGCAAAATCCCAAATGTTAAAGGATTAAATTTAACATTTATAGTATGTTTCATGTAACACCAATATTATGGATGTAACATCAATAACGTGGCTCCGCCCACACAGCTGCGTCATCCATTCACAGGTCACATATCCTTTGACAGGATATGTGAATGGAGAAAGTACGTGTCCCGTCATCCACTGCAGCAGACTAACTTGTAGTTCTCAGTGGAATGCTGTCCACTGCACTTGTTGCCCATTCATTGTGCAGGAGCCAGAGCATTGCACCTGTGATCCACGGATCTACGGATCCAATGATCCTCTTATCCACTGATCCACTCATTCACTGTCATAACTGATCTACTGATTAAATGCTCAACTCCTCCACTGATCCACTCATCCACAGTCTCACTGATCTACTGATCCAATGCTCCACTCATCCACTGACTCAATGGTGCACTCATCCAATAAGCCACTCATCCACGGTCTCATTGATCTACTGATCCAATGCTCCACTCATCCACTGATGTACTGATCCAATGATGCACTTATACACCGATTCACTCATTCACTGTCAAACTGATCTACTGATCCAATGCTCCACTCATCCACTGAAGTACTGATCCAATGCTCCACTCATCCACTGAAGTACTGATCCAATGCTCCACTCATCCACTGATCGCAGTTGCAATACTTTACTGGCCCCAATGCTAAAAAATAATGAACAGAATTCTAACTGTGAATGTGATGTACCATAGGTTTGGCAAACAATGTACATCTTGTAATGCGGATGTGTTAGGCACAAAACCATGAAACCCCTTTAACCCTTTCATGGCCAGAGCCATTTTTGCGAGGTTTTTTTTAACACACATGTTTAAATGCATAAATTGTGTGACCCTGTGAGTATACCTTCCTTATTTGCACCCCCCTAGACAAAACAAGCACCTAACATCAGCCTGCCAGTCACCAAACAGTTAACTTCAGTCCAATTCATAGAGCGCACGTCCTTCAGAACCTCAGAGCATTCTTCATGCAGCAATGATGATGAGCTGTATTTAAGAACTGAGATGTCCATGTTCACACACCATTGTAAGACATGACACAATAGTGATAATTGGATTACCATAGGAATGCCGACTTGCTCTTTTCTGCATGGATAAAAGTCATTCCGCTCATCTTAAGAATTCCTTTAAGCTTATTATAGGAGAAGGAAGAATGCCGGTCTGGTGCCTCTTCATACACTCACATCATTTATTTGATGACATACATAGCGATGTAACACAATAAAGGGGACCTGTCAGTTCTTTCAGGAGCTGTTGGCTTCACATTACAGTAAACCCAATCATGTAAATCCCATATTAGCGTCAACATGTTAATTCAGGGGTGGATCACTTAATATAAAAATCTTTATTCTGTTATATGCAATCTCTCCAATCCAGGAGTCATCAGCACTTTATTTACGAGCCAGCTGCATTGACAGCAACTAGAGAAACCTCAAAAATTGGGTGCCAGCTGTAATTTTCAAGGAGCATTGGCGACCTGGCTCCTGGGATTTGTCCAGCCTTGTGTTATTGCAATTTTAAATGTCATCATTCCTTTCAAAGCTGCAGTTTTCATTGGAATAATACATGATGATCCTGCCAAGGAGGTCCTTGTTTACGCATTTCCTGCGAGAAGCAACAAACTGCCTCCCACTTGTGCTCCTGCGTTCACACTATATCACATGCACTCTTGGTGGAGACTGTGACTGGCCATACCGAGACACATGCAGGAGTTGTCCAGCATTGTTACTACCAAGAATCTGTCCAGAGCAATGATGTGCAGCAGACGCTGGAGCGAGTGCATGTACGCATGAAGCGGCTGTTAGAGATCAGGAGCACTAAAGGTGTAAGAAAAAAAAAAACACAACTAGAATTCATGAAAATGTTTTATGATGCACAATGCAGAGAGAAAACTAAATGTCATGGCTAGTTAGGATTTGGCAGTGGCGTCACAAGGGGGGTACAAGGGGTGCAGCCCGCATTGGGTGACACCATTGGAGGGGTTGCCAATAAAATGACTGACAGTCATTTTGGTGTCACCCCCTCTGAAAAGTCGGGCGCTCTGTCATGGACCAAGAGCAAGACAATTGCAGGAGAGCAGAGGGGACCCAGCGGCATACCTTATCCCGCCAGGTAAACGTCTTCTCCTCTCTTTGACGACGCGTAATGTTGTCACACACATGCATGATGTGTCGCAGCGTGTCACTTGGAGGCGGCTCCAGGTGACACCACACCTCGGGACACCCCTGGGATTTGGATCTACTTTTCTGTGACTGCACTCACGGTTAATGAATCTGTACAATTACACAGAACATGCCGCTACATGGGGTGTAAATGAAAAGTTTGCAGAGCCAAGAAATCTTGAAAAAAGACATTTACAGTTGTGCAGAACTAACGTGTTTGTCAGAAAATACACCATTATGGCCACCAGATGGAGCTGAGGAGCATAGAAAAGAAATACTTAGTTCCAATGCTCCTCAGCTCCATCTAGTGGCCATAATTCTGTATTTTCCAACAATTACATTATGTTCTGCACAAGAAAACATTCAATTTGCGCTATTCACTCAAAATGAATGTAAATGTCAATTTCCCAGCTTACATGGGTCTGCAAATGTTTTATAACTACACCCAAAAGGCATGCAAATAGCAGTGCAGTAGTATAAAGGCTACATTCACACTATGTGTTTTGGGACACCTGCGGCAGGAACCTACGAATTCCAGCAGCAGGAATCCCCAATCTCACATTTAGATGTGGCCACTGTGACCCGTTCAAATGAATGAGCAGGTGACAGCGGCTGCATCTGTAATCGGCAGTCTGCATTTAATCAGTTGTGGTTTGGAATAGATGATTGCGCTGGACGCATCTATCAGTGACCTATTCCAAGCCACATGTAATCGTATCATGTACAAGTACATGCGGACTGCTGCTTACAGATGTTCATTAACTTAAACAGGTGACAGCGGCAGCATCTAAACAGGAGATTTGGGATTCATGCTGCAGGAATCGCAATTTGCATAGTGTGAATGAGAGCTAAAAGAGACCATCAGCTATGTAAGACCCTGCGACACGTACCGTATATGCCGGCGTATAAGATGGGTTTTTAGACCCAAAAACACTGCCCGAAAATAGGGGGTCGTCTTATACGCCGGGTATACTGTATGTAGCTTCGGCTACATACAGTATACCGCGCTGAGCCAATCACGGCAGGCTTTGTATTAATGAATACAAAGCCTGTATTAATGAATGCAAAGCCTGCAGTGATTGGCTGAGCGACGAGTATAGCCCAAAACCTATATTTTAACACAAAAAGTAGGGGGTTGTCTTATAAGCCGGCAAATACGGTACATTGGGTGCTTCTTTTTATAACGGAGACCTGCAGTGACACCTGAAAAGTGAAGGATGAAAATCCTTTTACATTAGCTGCGAGTCAACTAAATCAGAGGAAGTAGATGGGCCACAGTTCACTATTTTAGCGAAGTGAATTGTAAATAACAGCGACGTCTTTGTGTACAACCTATATAATAAGGGGAAGTCTGAAGAATGTATTAATACCGGGACACAGAAAATCTTATGTAACAATATTCTTTGTTGCAGACATCGCATCCCAAAATCAGACCTGAATGAAAGCTTTGATTTTACTATTGTGTTCCAGGAAATGAGTCTGCAGCTGCTGTGAGAACAGAGCAAACACAAATGTTCTTGCCGGCCTGCATCTGAAAATGCCAGTTTCTTGGCTGCATCTGGCTTTAGTACTTATTCACAGATCTGGAACAAGAATGCAACCCAAGTGTCAAAAATCCTCATCTCTACACCTATTCTGGGTTAGTGAGGAAAGAAGCATTGAAGCCAAAATGCCAACAGCCAGGCAGCTAGTGTTTTCCAAAACTAGGGATCAGAAATGGGAGCTTACGTATAGAGCAGGGGTAGGAAACCTCAGCACTCCAGTTGTTGTGGAACTACAAGTCCCATGAGGCATTGCAAAACTCTGACAGCCTCAGCTATGACTCACAGAGGCACGATGGAGTTTGTAGTTTCAGCACAGCTGGAGTGCCGATTGCCTACCCTTATATAGAGTATCTCCTATGACAGGTGTAATACAGGACATTGAGGTCCTGAGCTGTGCAGACATTCTGCAGTTCCCCATTCCAGTCACTAGATGTCGCACTATCACAGCATATAGTTTGGATTCTCAGAAAAGGTGCCGCTTAGGGTCTGCATTACCGGGATCAAATTGGCATCAATCTGGGACGTTTCCGAGGTCATTAATAGTTTAATAAAAGGTGCATTTATAATGTAGTTGATCGGCTTCAAAGCAGGTTTTGATTTCCCATAGACTTGTATGGAAGTGCAAAACAAATATGACGCAAACAAAAGCACGTCAAAACAGACGCTTAATTATTATTATTAATATACAGGATTTATATAGCGCCAACAGTTACGCAGCGCTTTACAATATATGGAAGACATTACAATCACAATACAAGATGGTAAGGAGGGCCCTGCCCCTGAGGGCTTACAATCTAAAAGGTCATCAAATTCTGGTAATGATTACAATTTTCGTGTTCGATTAATCAACATTTTTTTAATCGATTAATTTCGATTAATTATAACGCACATACAGATCCAACTACATTGGCCTTAATCTCACGTGCCCCACTCAATATGGCCGCCGCATGAGTGGGGCAACTCAGAATAATAACGTGCTGGATTAGTGTGATCCTAGTTCATTTTATTACTTAATTGCTGTGCTGTATGTGTATAGGCCAATGTCTTGGCTGGCGCTCGTGCAGAAAGTTTCTTGGGCAAACTCACCGGCCCAACTTCAGGCTGTGATTTCAGTAAAGAATGTGGAATTGTTCAAGAAACTTTTGGACGATTTCTTAAGGGGCCGCAATATACAGGGGTACAGGTACTCCTAGAATGAGATCCTAATAGGTTGGACTTGATGGACTAATGTCTTTATTCAACCTCAAATACTATGTAAGTGGCTCCGTCGGCTAACAAAGGGGGGAGGAGTCGCCCCCCCCCCTTCCCTTCGTTAGCCGAGGGAGCCACTTGGGGAAGATTTTCTTCCCCATGGTCCCTGTGTGTGTTGTAAAGTAGTAGTCTGTGATGGACTACAATCTCAATACAAATGAATAAACTAAACGTGAGGTTGTAATCCATCCCGGGAGCGAGCTTGGTGTGGGAATACTTTACATAGAAATGGATCCTTCACAAGGAAGGCTGATGCTTTTCTGGAATTAGATTGGGTTTATGTTATGTTAGAAATTATAAAATGACACATCAGGAAACCTGTACTGAGGATAGGTGGAGGCTTACCATTGCTGAACATGCTGGATGCTTGGCTTTCTGAGACACTATCCCAAAGCAAGAATACTAATCAGGAGCCTATTACGCTACTCTGACATCCTGATATATATGCCTGCACTGGGTCAGGGACACAGAAATTAGACTTAAAGGAGAACTATGAGGTGAGTGCATTTGACTCATCTTCATAGTTCCAGCCGACCTGCGACAATGAGACTGTCACAGGTCGGCTCAGTAGATCGGGAGGTGAGCGAACACGTACCGGCGTTCGCTCACTTGTTGTAAGGTGTATGGGCACCTTAACACTTCCAAGGACCTCTATTTATTAGCGCTGGAACTCATATACTGTGATCAATAACATTGTTAATGATGTACATGTGTTTCTAAGTATCTTTGTTTTCCTCTAGATATCAGACAAAGTCCAAGCTTACTTTTTCTTTACAAATAATAGGCGGGCTGAAACCTAATCATTTAGGGCCTGAATTATGAAAACTGGAGAAAAGAAAATTAAACGGTGATGCCCATTTATCACTATGTATCAATATAACATAACAGGACAGACAGAGAGGTGACATCATAGAGCAATTCCTTTAGGCCCAGCATACCATTAACTTCTGGGCAATCAGAACTCTTCTATTTTCTAAACATCAAGCTCTCCCTTTCAAACGGGACACTGCAGGTGCACCAATCCCAAGACCTGATTCAAGTGACCTCTTGAGGCTACACAGGAGAATGGATGTTTTATGGGAACTAGTACAAAGAGATCTCTACTAGGGCTACCCTGATGTTCTCTATTTATTGTGGTCAGGACTAATACATATTTTTTTTCCAACAAATACAAATATTTGACGGTCTACAGTTAAAAGTAAAATATTGCTTTAGGTTCCTTTGTTAAAAAAAAATGGTTGTTTAGGGAACTTAGTAGCTCACACTGAAATTTACAGACATAAGTGAATGAGACAGAGCAGTGACCCCTTTCTTATTAGTCAGCTCTCAATCAGAGGAAGTTCTGCTGTACTCTTTCTTTAGAGATATTATAGATTATATATATCAAATCTAATGTAAGGATTTATAGCAACTTTGACAAGGGCCAAATTGTAATAACTAGATGACTTGGTCAGAACAACTCCAAAACTACAGCTCTTGTGGGATGTTCCCAGTATGTAATGGTCAGGACTTTGCAAAAGTGGTCCAAGAAAGAAAAACTGGCGATAGGTCCATGGATGGCCAAGGCTTATTAATGCACGTTGGGAGCAAAGGCTGGCCTGCGTAGTCCGATGCAATAGAAGAGATACTGTAGCTCAAATTGATGAAAACGTTACAGCTGGTTCTGCTAGAAAGGTGCCCGAACGCACAGTGCAAAAGTGCCTACAAGGGGCATTTGAGCATCAAAACTGGACCATGGAGCAATGGAAGGAGGCCTGTTCTGAATTACATTTTCTTTTACATCATGTGTATGTATGTGTGTGTCACTTACCTGGGGAAAAGATGGCACTGGGATGCACTATGAGAGCAGGGCAAGCCAGCCGAGGCAGTGTAATGCTTTGGACAATGTTCTGCTGGGAAACCTTGGGTTCTGACATTCCTGTGGATGTTGCATTGACATACCACCTACCTTAACATTGCTGGTAAGCACAGCCCTTCAAAGAAACGGTTTTTCCTGATGGCAGTGGTCTCTTTCAGCAGGATAATGCGCCTTGCCACACTGGAGACATACCATTCTCTGATGAATTCATAGGGGTGTGGTGCAATATCACTGCAGGGTGGCCAGTCTCCATTGTTGCTGCAAGATACCACAGCATACCTTCAAAGGTCTAGTGGAGTCCATGCCTTAACAGGTCTGGACTGTTTGGGCAGTAAACGGGGTACCTACTCAATATTAGGCAGGTAGTCATAATGTTATGACTGATGTATAGTACCATGGTTTGTAAACAGGAACTCACAATTTTATTTATAGCATGCTGACCCTTATACATTCCTTTAAATGTGGATGTGTGCACACACATTAGTCCCTAAATACATGTGTTAGAGCAGGGTTATTTTAGGATCCTTTTCTGGCATTTTGACTAAGGACTGGGGCATATGGGTGAATAACAGCCTAATGTTGTGGGTACAACGTCTTCCAATTTCCTTCTGTAGTGACCACAGGCTGCAGTGCACAGTATGGGTCATCTAAGTGCTCTGGACATTCATGGGAGTGTATTATTATTCTCAATGCATTGTACTTCTGCACTGGCCTATGCTGTGCGTTGACTGTAGCCAACGATAATCATAGAGGCAAATGAAGGACGCATGAATGTATTGGTGCAGGTCTGTGATGAGGTCTATTGTGCATTAAGAGCTGTGTGTAAAAATCCACTTGTGTGCATTTTAACATTGCTGTGCAATCATTTAATATACTTTTACTCGCCTTTGCAGTGCTGCCCTTCTGTTAGAGCTGGGAGTCCAAACCCAATGTGAGCAATATGCCGGAGCCTATGCATTCCTCCCAACTTTCTGAGAGAGAGCAAGAAAAAGAGGAACACCTTCCAGCACAATGTACATTTTGAAGTTGTAAAGAAGTTTGTTAACCGATAAGATAAAAGGTTGTAATGCAGAATAACACTTTAACACCTTCATAGATATCTGTATATCAGACCAAAGCCAGGAACAACTGAGGAAAGAGGGACAGAGGGATTTGGTTCAAAATGAGGGACAGTTGGGAGGTATGCCTATGCAGGGTTGATGGCATACTCCCCTCCCTCACATGACTGTGTCCAGATCAAGAGGATTGCCCAAGAAGGGTCGTCATATGCCCCCCTATATCTGGAAATACCTGGGTATTTTCTGAGCTTTCAATAGACTTTGTCCTAAATGAGCAAAGTGACAGTCTCTTTAACAGTCTGAGAACTGCAAGAGTAGCCAACTGTGTGCAGACAAACCTCTTCCCCATGTTATCCTTATAATAGAATGATGGGGCTAAAAAGTTCTAAAAGCAAAATAGGGAACGGTAGAACTTTTTCTTATTTTCATGCCCTTGCTGGGGAGACTCACCTTTACTTCTTGTTTGTGTTAACACATCAGAAGAAAGGGCTTTACAGGAGCGCAGACTATACCTTCCCTATACAACATAAACTAGTTTAATTGCTATCTTTGTCACCATTGGAGGGATTTATCTTATTTCCTGTCTTGGAGAGTACACAAGAATGGAGGTAAAATATACGCAACAGACACCAACAGTAATAAAGAGCAGACAGAAGTCCTAACCCTTCCCCACCCAATACAGAGCTTTCTAAATTTACCATTACGGGTTTTACAAAAATTGCAAGTTAATCTGGAGCTCTCTTAAGCTGACCATAGGCCTGAAATGATGCTGGTCTGATCTGGTTTGTCATCTGGGTTGGATAGCAATCCCCTATAACAATCTCCTTTATGATTATAGCAGTAGTAGATACTGTCTGACTGATCCGCAGGGGAGGGGAAAAAATTACCCAACAGAGTTAAAAGTGGTCTTCATGCAATTGCTCACCTCAAAAAAAGCTGCTTCTGCGTGGTGTCTCATCACTCTCAACTTCGTATCATAAACATGCAATGAGGTGAGCTGTGCCTACATGTTTATGGATGAAGCCGACCTGCAAAACCTCTTCCGGTGATGAGATCACACCTTCATAGGTGACCATAGTTTGAGCTCCGTAGTCTCTTTTACTTATTAATCACTTAATATCATTAACAAGAACAAAAGAAAATGCAGCCCAAGTACAGAAATTACTGACTTTTTAATTAAGTTATTACAAGACCCCCTTTGAGGCAAGTGTGTAGCAGTATTAAGTATGTTCATTGTGCTTTTTTTTTTATTAAAGAAATCCCATTATATACATAAGAAACTACTGTACAGCTTCTGAGATCAGGAAATATATTTATGGAAATGTCTTATTTGAATTAATTGCATTTACAAAATAAGAACAGGCTGGAAATAAAGTACAATCCATGAAATAACATCATTCGGATTTACAGAAGTCTTTATGCATATTCACAAAGTGATTGCAGGACGTCGCGTTGTTCGTCATCATACAAAAATCAAGCAGTATGCATCTTTAAATTAAAAAGGAAATCAAACTGCATTAACTATTGCAAAGTGAAGACTGAGATATAAGCCTGGATAAGTGTCAATGACCAAGCAGGAGGTTTCATGAATGCTTCAAGAGGTGGCCAAGTGGAATATTCCCTTACCAAGCCAAATGGTCCCACACTGTGCAGCAACCTTCAAATCAAGGGCTCTATACCAGAGCTTCTTGGCTATTTTTCAGCTATGTACTCCTCACTTTGGGCACATTTATTATCTGTACCCTCTAATGGTGTATACATTTTCTATGAAACCTAGAAAAAAACTCTGCTGGCATGGATTAGGAAAAACACCCTGCCAGGCTATTGTATTCCAAAAGCGCTGTCAGGACACTAGCACAGTGACTTTTGGTCCAACTCCTGCAACTTGTCAATTGAAAGATTGACGTTACCCGAATTAAGGGTAGCGGACTGGTCCACCAATTGGTCAAATTCCAGCCACAGCCTGCTTATGGTATGGCCAGCTTAAGACGAACCGCGATCTCTTTTGTCATTGCTTGGACACACATCAGCATGCTGTCTATTTTCACATCAGCCTTCTCCGATAGTAAGTGAAAATAGACAACTGCTGTGCATCTCATTTATGAAAGAAGTGACTGCTGCTCCTCTCTTACTCTGTAGAGTGGTCTCCTTCACTTAGTATTAGGGCAGAAAAATTTAGGTCTCTAATCCCCTGCCCTGCAGAAGGAGCTGGGAAAGCCTCTGAAGGAAGACTTTATTACACAAAATCTCATGAACACTGTACAGAATCTCAGATCAAGGGACACTGGACAAACAATATATCATCTTCATCAATGCTGTAATAATTATTTTTGCAGGAGATCAGCTTTAAGAATATCTAAGAGAGAAACAAAAACATTGTAGCACTACTTCTGACGCAATTTGGGCCCTTACATGAAAGAGGGGCAGATTTGGTTACCTAAAATTTCAGTAGATGGGACCTGCTGGCATTAGTCAGTAACCCGCTATTCCTTCACTACAACACCCAAAAGAGAATGTCATAGGGCATGTATAGTGACACATCTGAATTAATGGCTGACGTTTTATAACCTCCACTGCCATAACTCTTCCTACAAAGCCTCAACTTCTTTTTACTGATGTAGAAGTAAATGGTTGCCCCATTAACATAAAGGGAGCATAGGAAATGGTCTTGAATGATCTTAATTATCTCTACTTCTAAAAATGAAACCTAATGCCGTTGTCATATCATATTTAATAGAATAAATTTGAATTATTGCCAGTGATGATCATTTTCAAATGGAAATAGTGGCAAGCAGCTTGTTTTACAACTGAAACTTCCTTTCATTCACATCTCCAGGATGACAGAGTAGAACATCTCTGATTAATGCTAGCCCTAGGATTTTGGAGTTTTTCAGCGATGTCTCTTTTATATAAGGAGCACATCATATCAAAGGAAAGGCAGGATTCTATAAGCACAACCGTACAGCTACCAATCAGGCCCAGCCCACCTTCTGGAAGAAACATCTGTTTTGTAATGCACACATCTAGTAAAACCAGAATGCTTTCCGCAGACCATTAGAAATAGTCCCATGATGACAGTATGTACCAGCAGATGTGGTCACTATGTTCCCATCAACTCCCTGTTAGGTCTAATTTATCTGATATCTGCCAGCAGGTATCCAACTTTTCACTCCTTTAACTTCAAAATCGTCCCCCTAATAAAACAGTGATATGTTAGCTAGGATGACTTTACCTAAGACATAATGTAAATCTTCTCATGTATAACTTCTAGAGGTGATAAAAGCCTGATTAGAGAACCTATAATTATGTAAACTTTGTTTATTTTCTTGTTCCCACAATTAATTTATATCCCATCAAAGCTCTGCAAATTCTGTAAAGGGGGGAAGGCAACACCATAGGTTGTATAGCCATACACAGCGATTTTTAGGCAAGGCCAGATAGTTTTCAATACCAAGACAACCAGCAGTTTCCAAGGTTTCATTTTTTTCGAAGGTTGCATTGAGCCTTTTGGTACTTTTTACAATCAAAAGTTGGCTGAAATAGCCTATTGTGTGTGGCTCATATTAAAGAGAAGGGTGGCACTATTGGCTGGGGATATGACTGTGGGAGTAACAAGGCAATTGCAAGACCAACAGTACAGAAAAGAACATGGAACAGAGGCCAATACGGCCCCACTATCTTGAGGTAAAGTGAAATAGTGAAGAATAAGCAGCTTGCTGTGCCCAATATAAAATTACACAAACAGAAATCGTGGCTCTTCATGACAGATACAGTTCTCTTAGTACCATCATTATCTGTCTGATTTGAAGATAAGCAGCCAACTGGTGAGCGTCGCTGTATTAGAAATATTTAATGAGAATGACCAACGCTTCAATGGCCAGTGAATGACTGTGATATCCTATTTGGAAGCAGCTGTAGCAAATAGTAGTGGAAAATACTCCATGAAGCGACACAGATTCAAATACATGACATGTAAACAGCATATTGTAAAACAAAGTGCAACAAACTAGTGTCCAATAAAGTCCAGTCCACCATTCCGCCCACTGGAACTTAGTCATGTCATTATCGCCAATGTATATATATATATATCTTTATTGACAGCCCTCATTGATACAAAACAATTTTCCATATACACCATATATAGTATTTAAACAGTGAATAATTACATCTTCCAGTGTTTATAACACAAGCCACAATAACACATCACTTACCCCATAAGTGAGATAACATTGGCTCGAAATGTGTTGATTTGAGCCAATACAACATTCCAGTGCTTAGAAGTAGTTCATGTGGGTTCATCAATTCATGTGTCTATACGTGTGTGTTTAGGAAATAAGTAGTAAAGGGTAAGAAGGGTGTGAGAATAAGAGCTCATCATTTTACTAAGATCAGCCCTATAACCAGCTCATTTCTCATAAATGGTACCTAATACACCATCACATATACATAGCATATATGGCTGGAGTTTTTATGGCAGCTCATCTTCCCTTTTCCTAACAATTAAAATTCAAAAGTATGGAGGAATAAATGTAAAATGTATACTTGCTATATAATTCACCTTGACATTTAAAATTAAAATATTTCAGGTGCTAATCTGCCATTACTACCGACATGCAGGTACCTTGTATTCCCAGCAAGTACCAGTATCAACCTTCAAATCATGTTTTACTGTCCATGTAGAGCTCGTAGGACTTCAAATTTGCCTGCATAAAATGCCTCAACTACGTCAAAATTGGCATTATGTTCTGCAGCCTCCTCATACTAAACCTTACACCTACCATTCAACAGTCTAGTGTTAGAACTTCAGTGGCCAGTAGCGGTTCTGGCATTTTAACTGCAGAATGGTGGAGTGCAGTGACTCTTCGCACCAGGAGAGATTATTGAAGCCTTGAGCCGAAGTTGAGGCACTGTATAAGGTGTCTGGAATCCGAGGAACTCCATATGGACACAGAAACTGATTTTAAGATGGACACCGGTACTTGCATCTCAGCAGCACTGACAGCTTGGGATCTTACAGGTTAATTCCCCATAAAACTTTCCCTTGCCACAGCAATCTGATTATACATTCTTAATATAATCTTTATATAGTGTACTGGCCTACCCGAATAATATGTTCAGTTTATACTACATCATGGCGGACCATTGCACTACATAGTTGGAAAATCTCATAAAAGACTACACATCCAATTGTAAGGGCTTATGCCGACAGGAGTTGTTTTTCTTTGTTTGAAATGTATTTATAATGCACATCAAATGCAGGTCAGAAGATCCTTAGGACTTTAGCAGTACACAGGGCAGTTGAGAAGTTGCATTTGATCTGCTTTGTATAGAGATGCATTTGAAGTGAAGGCAAAGCAAGTCAGCAGCAGCAACCTTTTATTTTGAAATGCTGCATTTTCTATTCAAACTCTGTTTCATGGGTTCCAATAGAAAACACAGGGTTCATGACAACATATGTTCTCGTCAATTGCTAACAAGTGTGGCCTGCTCTACGGCCAGGAGTGGTAGAATCTCTGGACCTAAGTTCCTATCTTCACCATTCTGCTACAGACCGGAGATCACCGTCCCAGCTGGATTTTTTAATTGCTCTACATTATAAAATATACAGCATGGGGTGAGAGATTCACTTCAGGAAAAGTAATCAGTTCAACTATCCCATTCATAGGTGAGACACAAATTTTTGGTGGAATGGCTTTAAGAATATATTTTAGAAAGGGAGGTGAACTCATATGTTTGCTGAACCTAACATAACCCTGACTTCTTTAGCATTTTACAAGCTTGGAGAAAACTATTATTTTAGATTGTAAGGGATTTCAGACCCACAATGTCAGGCTGGAACTCAGCTGTGGAGGGATTATCATCAGTTCCATTTAGCTCCTAAAACAATATATAAAGCAACATGTGTCTTGAATGATACTATTCATTTGCAAACAATTTATACTAGACTCTTCACTGTAGAATGCTTTGTCTGCTGCCTGGTCACTGCTACAGGAACATGTATATAGTGCCAAGAAATGCCAAATCGAATTGGGCAAAATGCAGGATACTCAACTTACATGTACACCATTCAAAACATATTTTATGCACTGCAACTTATCAAAAAGCACTATTGGCACTGACGCTGTGCCACACCTCATCTTCCAATGCATGTCTGAATCTGATATGGTGTGGGGTATCACAGACCGGACTAACTTCAGACATTCAGATACAAGAGGCGGTTTGTTGAAGTACACCTTTTATTTTTAAACTCTAAAACTCCAGGCATACAGCTTTTTAACCCGCCAAAGGTTATGTAATACTGTGTTGTGATTTACAAGTCTTGGTCTTACCAAGTTTGGTAAGAGGGGGGGGCACATGACTATGTCCTGGTTGCAACCTTATGTATCACATCTCTGAATTTCACTGCAATGCCTCGCAATATTTAGCTCATCAATAAAGTGTGCTTATGCTTCAAGTAAATTCTGTCAGAAGAGATGAATTATTTCTTACATGGCTAGAGAACTGCTCCAGTGAGCTCTCTACATCTGCTCCAACCACCTGCCATTGCCTGTATTTGATGTACTTTGTAATGGCAATCAAGGGACATATCTGGAAATTGCAGTGCAGAGATCTCTGACATGCAACAAGTCAGTGGGTGATGGAGCCTATGAGCACCCATCGAAATAGGAAATATTTTTATGTACGATATGCAGGATCCAACATTTTATATATGTAATGTAAACACTAATATTATCACAGTGCTAAAGTGAAACTCCATTTATTACACCGATGTTTGCCAATTTTCAGATTCCTGCCTGCTCCTGTTCTAGAGATCCTACAAATTCTTCCTTCCTATAGTTACTGAAGAACAGCCAATGGAAGAGCCTGAAAGAAAGATGCATCATCAATTTAAACATAGATCTACAAGTTCCACCTTTCTCTGGAGCCTGACAGAGGCCTGCTTGCTGAAGGTTGACTGCAGCAATCCACCCACATGGCTTTTTTACTCGCCGATATGTAGCTCGGAGCACTGTCAGGGGAAGGGATGTTTGTGACTTCTCTAGGATGTTAAGTTGCAGAGATGGTATCTTCTAATTCAAGCAGCAGGGACATTCTAAATGCTGCCATTCAGACATCGGGAAACTTGACACAGAGTAGCACAGAAACAATTCAGTTTGAGGACATATCTCAGTTGTAATTTTAAATATGCTACTTGTCCTGGATGTGGAATTGCACATTAACAATTGTTTACCTTAACTTTTCTCATAACTCACTGTTAGAGTTATATTTTGTCTTTTAAAGTATATCCCCCCC
>NW_017306915.1:264504-280949 GCF_000935625.1 Nanorana parkeri
TTTAAAATAATCCCCCCCCCCCCCCCAAAAAAAAAAGAAGTTAGATTTTATTATGTCATAGTACCCAGTGGATTCTCATATCTCCAGAGACATCAGCAATGAGAACTTCCCAATGACAGCATTAGCCATTAAGAAACCAAACATGGCCATTCTTAGTGTAAAATATATGCACATACAGCAGCAAGATAAACACCTCCACTCGGGTGGGCAGAGCTGAGAACATGCAGAGATCCGATCCTTCTTACAAAGAAACCTAGACCCAGCTGGTACTGGGCGACTCAGCCCTGCTGAATCCATATAAATTACATTTTTAGCTGGTCCTAGCCTTGAATGTAAATCAGTCCCTGTATTACCCTAATAGTCTCTACTGTTGAACCATTCTGGAAGTACTGCAGGATCTTTAGTTCCACAACATGTGAAAACTACATCTGTCCACTCCATTAGAGGTTTCATATCTGGCCATGTCCAGTATGGAGTCATCAGGGTTACTTTTTTCCAATTTAAAATAAAATGTTTTGAGGTGTTATGTTTTCAGCAGCTAAACATGTATATGTGTTACTACTTAAAAAAAAAAAAATTATTGCTGTGTTTTAAAGGACAACTCCAATAAAAACAAATAGATCACATATTCGTAAGGACTGGTGGGATAAGGCAACGACTAATTTCTCAGTCACTCAGTTTACCCCCTTGAGGTTTCCCTTGTGGCAGATTGTGCCTCTGTGCTTCTCCAAACCTAACAAGGCACCTCTCACATTAGAGTGTCCTGATCAACAGATAGCTCTCCGGTGCTCCCTTGGCATAACTCCTGGTTGTTAGAATAAGCTTTATGACCACAATGGCCATGAATAAAACATATTACTCCCTTTAAGCTTGAATTTCTTTAAAGAATGGAGAGGAGGACATAAGAACTGTAGACATTACTGGGACTGTAATTTAGTGCTCTCAGATCACAAGCACTTGGCTCTAGTTAATGTGACCACATGGATGTGCCAGGACAGTGATATCTCACCAAGGGGAGAGATAGGACAACAATGGTGTGTGCTCTGCAGAGGTGGGACCAACCACTGTTTTCTTGAAAAACTTTACTGATTGACTAAAAAGCCCACAAGCGGTTCAGAATTCACTTTTATCTTCTCCTTGTGAAAAGAGAACAATCTGTCAATGGGGGAAGGAGGATCAGTTGCTTAATGGACACACAATCTAAATGCACTCAAAAAGGTCCTATGCAACTCCCAAAGGGTGTAAAGGTATATAATTATAGTGCAACTAACCCCAATTGCCCCTCACCTTCCCCATCTATTTTATACCTCCCAACCATGTCCAAACCCTGTAGCCCACTCTGCATGCCACTTTAACATTTCACATTTTGGAGGGTCCATCTCTTTCCAGGCACTGATCTGAGGTCTGTGTTTGGGTGTGTATCAAAAGGGCTTCATTACCATATAATTACAGTTATCCTAAGCTGAGACAATAGCCTTCCTTCATTCTTTAATGCAAAATGTTTGGCCCTCCATAGTCAAATGAGGTTGCATATGAAGCTCCGGAATTCTATCTGGTGGATCAAAATCCATGGAGGGCACAGCGTACCAAGATCGCGCCTGTAATAAGATTAGTTGTACAGAACTGGTAATTCTGGAGGGGATAACGCCTCTTCCCCACAAAGCCCCTAAAATAAACAAGAACAATGTTTTCCACTAAATTTAAAAATGAAATATTGAAATATCTGTTTTGAAAGGAGTTTACCTTTAACTTTGCAAATTAAAAAGCAAAAATCGTTACTAAATAAATTACTTCAAGCCCACCTCGTTCCCGACACTGCAAAATATTGCTCTGTACACAAATTGTCTTTTCTCTTCTGGAGCACAAAACAATCTTCTGCTCAATTTGCATTTCCTTAAATGAAGGGGAGACGGTGACAAAAAGGTACAATGGAAGCGTGACTGTGCAGGTGACGGCAGTGTTCACAAGCACACAGATGTGCAGCTATGCCTCAGAGCTGTGTGCTGGGACAGATGCTACAATCGATCTGGTAATCTTTACCATTTAAGGTAATCAGTGATGCAGTGAGGATCTTCGAAGCATTATAGTGTCGTGGTGTCTGTCGTGTCAGAACCAGAACATTTGGAAGACTGTACTAAAGTTGCAAGCCACAGACATTTCATCCTTTCCTTTAGCAGCTTAAGAAATCAAGACCAAAACCCCATAAATTAAACTTCTCTGTACAGGTATTAGGATGTGTTTAAATGAAAACCGGCATGCCTCCAGCAAAATCCTTTTCTCGCAGTAATTCTTGGCGTGGGTCAAAAGCAACAAGACTTAGGAGCCGTCTGCCTGCAAGTGCCAGGACATCAGATTGAAGCTTTGTCGCTGTAGAATGGAGTGACGTGGAACATATAACAGTGTGTGCAGACGCGGACTGGTTTCATCTGCCCGTATCGTGGTAGTGGGGCAGAATGGGAAGAGCAGCGGGAACAGAAGATCTGGAAGAGAGGAATGAAATACATAACAATTATCTGGCTCACAATGCAGAATATCGGAAAAACATATTGCTCGCACCAAGGAAGGGCTCACAATGAAATGAGCCCTTCACAATGAAAAGTTGGCATAGAAGTGGACACTGGAACCTGCCTATCCGCATAACCCTGCTAATCCTTTTATGAAGTAGGCCTGTAGTGGAGACCTATGCTGTTTGTGTTATGGTAAATACTTGCCGACACCATGCCTGAGCAATAGGTGTCAGCACGGCCATTTTGTCTCCATCAGAGGCACATATGACAGGATTACCAGATTTAATTGAAAAATGACTTGTGAAACCACATATTTAGATTCTAGGTTTTGAGTGTAGATCTACTTTAAGGCTTCTATTTTTTTTAATCTGACTTTTTTCTTTTAATAGATCGCAATATCCGTAAGGAGGCTCATATATTTAATTCTGTACCAGCAGCCCACAGTCTTTCTTCATTGCATGACAACTACCAGACAACGGGACACAGTGTCTCTCCTCCCTACACCAGCATGCAACCTGGTTGTCAGAGAAATGGGGCATGGCACTGCTGCTCCCCTCCTGCCAGACTGCATCCTGGTTGGTGGACAATGGGATACAGCCTCCCTGTTGCTTGCTGCTGCCCTGTTCTCTGCTCAGCTCCCTTGTAAATTGCCTGCAACTTGTCTTGGCACATGCCCCCTGGCCCTGGCCATTGGCACAGCAGACATCTGATTTCAAGATTCTCAGCCTGTGCTTCTGTGAGTGAGATGGCATTACTGTTGACCAAGTGCGCCCGATCAGTCTGCTTGTTCCGCTTACAGATTTTTTGCTATGTTCACAAATTTTGCCTACTGTCGGCCACTTTCTCTGTACTTTGCTACAATATTCATGGATTACCCCTATTATCTGCTGCCTTCCCAGACCTTTCCTATGTTCGCAGACACGCCTACCGTCTGCTGCCTTTCCAGACCTTTCCTATGTTCGCAGACACGCCTACTGTCTGCTGCCTTTCCAGACCTTTGTTACATTCATGGATATGCTTACTGTCTGCTGCTGCCAGCCCTAAACTTTGCTACGTTTATGGATTATGCCTGCTGTAAAGCATCAGTCCTTACTCCATTGGCGTGCTCGTCATCTTCATTGTCTCTATCACTGCAGTGATAGAGACGGCTAGAGGTTGCCTACCCCTATCCCAGGGGAACCTAGTATTGGTTGTCTCCAGCATGACTGAGCCCTCGTTCACACCTGAACGTTTTGTAGCACGTTCTACGCTCGACGAACGCTCTACAAAACGCTCAAAAATATAAATCCCATTGTATTCAATGGTCTCATTCCCACCTTGGCGTATTTCCGCCTGTCCCTAACGCGCTACAAAACGGCCCACGCCTGAAAAGGTACAGGTACTACTTTGGGCCGTTTTGTTGCGCGTTTCCATTGGGATACAGCCAAGTAGCCTTCGGAAACGCGCAACTTTTTTACCGCGAATCGCGGTCGCGCGACAGACGCGCATATGCAATACGCCTAGGTGTGAACGAGACCTTAAGTGAAGGCGGGAGGGAGAATGTGGTTGGCTGCCAGGAACAGACATTTTCATACATGAAACCTAGCATGACTTAGTGTAGCTGATGTGGAACATGCATGTCCAGATACACATCCCTACAGCTCTGATCACCCACATCTAATGCAGAACTATGCATTACACACAGCGGCGGACGCCTTTCTGATGACCTTGCAGTAAGTGGGAATGTACAAGCACAGAATATAAATGTGAGAAATGAGATGTAGCAGCACGATTTAACAACTTGCATTATATTTCTAACAAATTACCCTTTGTTTTACATGCAATGACGTCTCACCGGGGGCCCGGTAATTGTTTCATGATTCACTCCGGCTTTAATGTCTGGAAAATATATGCGGAAGTGCAGTGAAGACGGCATGAGAACGGGTGTGATTTATTCATGATTATTACACAGGCCCACTGCAGTTTTCTGTAGTCTACACAGCACAACCTCTCTATGACAAGAATATTAATTGATGACCTACCAACAGGCAGCCCAAAGCCCTCATAAACCGGATGTTTAAAAGGTTATTCCAGCCCAACATAAAATCTATTTCTGGCATACCAAGTACGGGCTTTGACTTGATCCACCCGTTTTCAGACTATGCACAATAAAGATTCTAAAGTCTGTTTTCAGCAGGTTTCTTACAGCTTAGAACACCTGATGTGTTTACATTAAAAGACGGGCAGGCTGCCAAGAATACGCTCGACGAACGCTCTACAAAACGCTCAAAAATATAAATCCCATTGTATTCAATGGTCTCATTCCCACCTTGGCGTATTTCCGCCTGTCCCTAACGCGCTACAAAACGGCCCACGCCTGAAAAGGTACAGGTACTACTTTGGGCCGTTTTGTTGCGCGTTTCCATTGGGATACAGCCAAGTAGCCTTCGGAAACGCGCAACTTTTTTACCGCGAATCGCGGTCGCGCGACAGACGCGCATATGCAATACGCCTAGGTGTGAACGAGACCTTAAGTGAAGGCGGGAGGGAGAATGTGGTTGGCTGCCAGGAACAGACATTTTCATACATGAAACCTAGCATGACTTAGTGTAGCTGATGTGGAACATGCATGTCCAGATACACATCCCTACAGCTCTGATCACCCACATCTAATGCAGAACTATGCATTACACACAGCGGCGGACGCCTTTCTGATGACCTTGCAGTAAGTGGGAATGTACAAGCACAGAATATAAATGTGAGAAATGAGATGTAGCAGCACGATTTAACAACTTGCATTATATTTCTAACAAATTACCCTTTGTTTTACATGCAATGACGTCTCACCGGGGGCCCGGTAATTGTTTCATGATTCACTCCGGCTTTAATGTCTGGAAAATATATGCGGAAGTGCAGTGAAGACGGCATGAGAACGGGTGTGATTTATTCATGATTATTACACAGGCCCACTGCAGTTTTCTGTAGTCTACACAGCACAACCTCTCTATGACAAGAATATTAATTGATGACCTACCAACAGGCAGCCCAAAGCCCTCATAAACCGGATGTTTAAAAGGTTATTCCAGCCCAACATAAAATCTATTTCTGGCATACCAAGTACGGGCTTTGACTTGATCCACCCGTTTTCAGACTATGCACAATAAAGATTCTAAAGTCTGTTTTCAGCAGGTTTCTTACAGCTTAGAACACCTGATGTGTTTACATTAAAAGACGGGCAGGCTGCCAAGATCTACTTTCTATAGATAGCTGAGATTTTACTGCCCATGTTGTAAACTTTGAAAATTAGTTTCTCTGCAATGCTTTTCGATAAAGAGATGATTGAGGGCTTGTGCGTTTACTACTTGTTTAGAATACGCATATACTTCACTATGCATGAACTATGCACAGGTTTACTTTAAGGCCCACTGAGAAAGAGATGAGGTATTCAATACTCATTTGTAAAAGGTACTAGATTGTAAAGATTGTATATCAGTAATGAAAGAATACGTAAACCTTAAAAATGTTAAATGGAAATGTTAACTGTGCCTAAGCAGTACCCAGAAATATTTACCATTTGTCTTGAATTCTTCTTGAAAAATAGCACTTCCTAGTAGGTGTGTGCGCCTAAACATCCCCCTGTGCCTCACAGATATATATCTGTAGTGTATGGTCAATTAAAGATGCCTCTGGCTGCTGGTCTCATTAGATTTGAAGTGAGATGTGGTGATTTCACTTCCATGCTGCTCGCTGTTCTCCGTGCTGGAGAGGAATCGGAAACTGAAGATCTGCAGTGCACTTCTGCTTCATCCATTCTGTGAATTTATGTCCCACAAACAGCACCTTAGGAGGCCAATGAGAGCACCCACTTATGTTTATGCAATAGCATGAAGGGGTGGGGTAGCAGAACGGATGTTGGGGCCCCAGTTGTCAGAGATTTTCTAGTTACACAAAAGGAAATGGGTGAATAAAATGAATGCCTGCTTTTACTTTCTAATGTGAATTTTTAAAAGCAGCATGAGAGATACACTTCGACTGCAACCTACCTGAAAAACAGCAGGCAGGAACTGGCAAAGGGGTCGTTAGAGCCCCTTATCTATTCAATAAACCATGCAATAATGTGTTATTTTAATATCCTGAGCAACAAAAAAAAAAACCGAAAAAATAGTAGAATGTGTTTGGTTGCCATGAAAGAAAAAAATGTCCGTTTCCCAATTTTAGTTATAAATCAACCCCAGAGCTTTTTGTGCATGTTGTTACATTGTATTGCTTCCATCTGTTGAAGGAGGAAAACCCCTTAAAGTGCTGGAAACTGGTGCATGGAGAAGTATGGTCTATGGTAGACAGAATATTACCTTGCCACAGCTGCGGCAATGATGCTTCCTGCGTATCACTGTGAAAGGAGCTTTGCATGCAGTGCACAGACTGCAAGCTTCATCTGGGACCCAGTCAGGAGGATCTGTATTGAAAACAATAAAAAGGTTCGTCACAGGAGTACTCATCTTAATGTAAACCCAATCACTGAGTACCTACAGTAAGCAAACTACCAATACATTTCTCTGATCACACGGTTTTCATTTCATGGGTATGCAACCAGGTGCATGTCATGTGCAATGTATGCGTTCCTTGAAAAGCGAGAGGCACTGGACACCGAAGGGAGCCCAAACCTTTTAAACAACATTTCAGCAGTTTTTTTGTCTAGCGACAATTCATCGCTCCGCACAATTTTCAGTCTCCTTGTCTGGGTACAGTGCCAGAGGCGTAACTAGAACCTTCAGGGCCCTGGTGCAAGAAATCATAAAGCCATCGTCAATACCAATGGGCAGAGGCGTAACTAGAACCTTCAGGGCCCCGGTGCAAGAAACCATGAAGGCCCCCCCATCCCCCATGGCACCGCATGGTTAACAGGAAGGCTGCCGAGGTCCCCAGCAAGCGTGGGACCTCAGACAGCCGCTTGTTTAAAATTTTAGTGCCGGTGTTCCGTCGAGAATGCTGACCCAGTATCCACGCTTACGTACAGACGGGATTAACGAGGAAAACAGCATTTATTTATTTATATGCCGTCCATGGCAGTAAATGATGGACGGAATATTATTAACAGTCACAATTAACGATTTACCGTAAACTAAATACTTTGTGAATAAATACCGGTTTCCTCGATAATATTGGTCTGTGCGCAATCGCAGATGCTGAGATCGGCAAATTCGACTAGGTTAGCGTTCTCGACAGAACACCGGTATCTGCGTTTAATATCGGGGCATTTTCACGAGTATGAGTACACGTGAAAATGCCCGGTATTGGCACTGGTGTATCCCTACTGAAAAATATAATGCATTGCTGTGACTTGTAGTTCTACATAGTTGGAGCTATTCTGCATTGCTGTATAATCATCATACAGCAATGCACAATATCACCAGCTATGCGGTCCCAAGCAATACATTATAATAAAAGTCAGCACTGCAGAATATTACCAGCTCCTCCCCCTCCCACACACACACACACTTCCCCGCGCCCCCCCGTCCCTCTCCAGACTTACCTTCCCTCTCCTGCAGGGCCTTCTTCCTCGTCTCTGCGGCTTTGGCTAGGATGAGAGGGTCCTCACACAGCAGAATGTGCTGCCCGGCGGTGACTGCAGCACATTCTGCGGGACTGGCGACAGCCTCTCCTGCCCTGCCGCACAGCCGCCCGTACATCCTGCGGGTGGCTGTGCGGCAGGGAAGGAGCAGCACTATCTCGGGGGGCCCACTTCTTCCTCGCTGGGCTCTCCCAAATGGCGGAACGCCAGGGCCCGGTTGCAATAGCGACCGGTGCGACCCTGGTAGTTCCGCCAGTGGGTTGGGAGCCATCTGTGCTCCACAAAAAGCAGTAAGGTGAAAGCAAATGCCGCTCACCACAGACATCACCATAAAACTTTATTTAAATCCAAAATACTTGTGTCCCTATCCATAGACCACCCACCACTGATGGGTTTCATTCCAACAACTATGAACAAGCCTGCTGGGGTCTAACACTTCAGAAGTGGGTGGTCTTAGGGTGGGGACAGGAGCACGTTGGCTATTGAAATACAGTTTTATGTCCATATAGTGTGCAGTGTTTCCTTTGCGCCTTAGTATTTTAGCAGTGTTTGTACTGGTGTCAGAAAGATGCAGGGTTTGGGGACTGCTTTAAATCTAAAAACGTTCAAATCAGTGTAAATTTCGTTGACTAATCATTTTCATCAACAACACTTTTTCAGTGACTAGAACGAAGTTATGATGACTTAAACTTTAATGAAAACATACTGACATTTTAGCCGACTAACTGAAACGAGAACAAAAATGTTAGGGAGAGCCTATTTGGGAAGAGATCCAATCAGAACTCATCTCTTTGGACTTTCAGTTCCGGTTCCATCCTGAATAGACGGCTAATTGGTCATACAGTATGTGCAATGGCACTACAGCCAATGTAATTTTTCATTTTAATATTTTAGAGTTGCACTTCTGCTTGAAAGAATGAAGAAAGACATATGCAAGTTGTTATAAATCAATGCATATTATGTATTAACTTATTACTGGTTCTTGGATGAAAATACTCAATATTATCGTTTCTTTATAAAAGACTTGATTTAATCTATTTTTAAGATAAAGACATATTATATATCATAACAGGGTAACAGATGTTTACTCTAGAAATATATAATGAGATTGGGAATTCTAGAGAAATTCTTAAATTAACTAAACCCACTAGATTTTAGTTGACTAAATGTAGTGTAGAATGAGTCAACTAAAATATTATATTATGCAACAATACTAATATCGGCGCCGATAACGAATTCTCCCGATGGCGGTATTGGGAAGATGGGCTGTGAGTCATTGCACGCTGCCCAGCTTCCTAATTAGCCGAAAGGCGTGTAATGACTTTCCGATTAGCCGTCTCCATGCTCCCACGTCACCAGGTGACGAGGAAGCAAGGAGCCGGCTTTTTGGCCAATTAGGAAGCTGGGGGGCGAATAATGACTCGTTGCTGACTTCCTTAATGGGGACTTTCGGTATCCGCGAGTATAAAAAATAAATAAATACATGTATATGGTTACTCATACTCGATACTGAAACACCGGTATCTGTGAATCCATAACAAAACAATTCAGATGACAAACTAGTTTTAGTCGCTATTTTAGTCATCTGAATTGTTTTAGTTTCATTCTAGTTTTGTCGAATAAATCTCCAGTAGAGAAAATTACAATGTATTTTCATCATAGTTTTGGTCCTATTAACTTTTTTTTTCAGTTTTCATTACTGAAAACATGCAGCTCACAAAAACTATGACGAAAACATTTTCATCGACACTGCCCTGATGGAGAAATCACCCACCGACTCATCTTTTCCAGAGTATCAATCACCTGTATCAGGACATTGTATTGATGTAGGGGTCAGCAAGGGGAACCACTGAGTGCAGCTGGGACAAAGGAGGTTGACCCTTCCAGTGGGGGGAAATCTTCTGTAGACTCTATTAGGTGAGGTGGAGAGGTCTGCCTGGCTCTGCCTATCTATAGGCAGAGCCAGCTGTGCCCACCCCCTCCCCCGTCTGTTCCTCCACTCAGCGCTGGCGGATCAGAGAGATGAGGAGGGGAATCCCTGGGGGGAGCGGTGACTGACAAGTCACTGCTCACTGCAGGGAGACAAATCGGGAAGTGAGCGGATCGGCTGCATGTTTCTGCTCACTTCTCGATCAATAGGGACGACCTGTGACAGGTTCTTTGTCACACGTCTGCTCTAACTATGAGGATGACTGGAAATCACTCACCTCATAGTTCTCCTTTAAGGCTTAAATACACTGTATAACTTTCACTTCTAGGCCATACAAGAAAGAAACATACAGGGGCTCATCTAATTCAAATTGGAAAATAACTATAACTGACTACATCATCCAGCAAAACAAGTCTTTAGGTTATACTGAGCTTTGAAGTGCAACTCTAGTTCATTTGGAGAGGATTTTTCTTTTTTTATCAACACATTGCAAGGATGTAATCAAATTTCACCAGAGCACCTGCTTTTGTTCTGGAGATATTGCGCAGGCCTCACCAAAAAGTGGAGGGGACTGACTTCACCATAACCATAAAAAAAATCAGTAACAGGGTTGCAGGAGGAAAATCTGTAGCCTCAGCACCCCTTTGCATTTGCAAGAGCGTTATATTCTATGCTAAAAATTAAACTTCCATTGTGAGAAAGTCCTATAATGTTACTACAAGCTCTGTGGATAAAGAAAAGATGCAAGCACCGATTTTTAACAATTTTTAGAACTGCTGTCATGGTCGTCAGTAAGAAAAATACCTATTTTTCTTGTTATTTTAGAAAAGAGAAGCAGATTGAAATAAAATGGTCATTTTCAAAAACATTAAATTACAAATTGGCTTGTGCGACAATTCTGTATGATGTCACATGTCTATACACACCAATGCATAATGCTGGCGCTGGAGTGACACATGGTATGGCCTTGCAGTACCCCAAGCTGCCTCCCGTTAGGCCGGCTGCTTTGTATAATTACTGTGCAGTCTATTGTTCAGTCGGAGGCTCGGCAAACATTATTCAAACACACACGCAATAAGTACGCTGTTTACAGCGGATAAGGATGAGGGGAATACAAATAGAGAGGAAAAATGTGTTTCAGTGGCATTGTGAAGCTCAGGCCCACATACACCGTGTGCTTTAGGGAATTCAATTCCTAAAATTGCTCTAGCAGGCAGTGAAATAAATTAGTATGCCGAGTACATAGCAAACAAGAGTATCCATACATCAGCAGTATTGCAGCCCCACCACAGCTTACAAGAAAAAATAAAATAAAGCACAATGGCACAATAATGGGACACTAAAGCTGGCCATAAATGTAGATTTTCTGTGGTCAGATGGAAAAAGTACGGATGGAGGAAACTCCCACTGGGCCAAGTTTCAGCATCTTGCTGGCCGGCCCCGCTGCGCTTTCAAAATACCTGAGCAATCTAATTGGATGCAGGCATTGTTCAGGTGTTTTGAGAGCCAGTGGGCCGACTAGCAAGATACTGAAGCTTGGCCCAGTGGGAGATTCCTCCATCCATACAGCTTAGTGTAGATGGAGGAATCTGTTGCGCTTCTTCCATCTGACCATAGAAAATCTGCAGATAATCTATAGGTGTTTGGCCAGCGTTAGACATGCAGGGTGCTATCAAGTAAGGGAGCGTGTGAAGAGAAGAAAAAAAAAAAAAGAACATAAATACCTGGAGGGGAGCTCAATCAGGGAGTTCCCTCTACTCTGTAAAACAGAGAACTACTGTATATAGGCTGCGGTATGCAGAAGTGGTGAGAAGTAGACGAGCAAGTGAATAAAGATATTAGCTCCCGGACATAAATATACCCCTGGCTGCTGAATTTGCTTACCTAAGCAAAGGAGTCCCAATGCAGTATGTGCAATTTACTGAGAATCGAGCCAGTATATAACAGACACCACTGTAGATGTGGTTAGAATGATGTATTTTATGACACTACTCTGTTAGCCGTCCATACCTTCTAATTCACCATCACGGGCCTTGGCAGCTAGCTCTGAGGAAGAGATGGTTTCCTGACAGAGAGCACAATCTTCTAGAGCAGAACTCCTCAGGCCTTGGCTCACTGTAAAAGAAAGAAAAATCATTCACATATCCAAAGAAGACAGCAGACCTCAACAAAAGGAAAAAAATAAAAAAAAAATAAAATGTCATGCTCAAAATGGAAAACAATGCAAAATGCAAATGCATTTCAAAACAGGAAGCTTTTTGTTCAATTTGTGGAAATCAATTAATCCTGAACTCCATTCAGTTTATATCAATTCACCATTGGTAGCTCCTCCTACTATAGTAAGCCTCTAACACTCATCTTGTCTAAAGAATTAACGGAGAGGAATACTTACCTCATTCCCTGCTCTGCCGGCAACAGTCACACTTGTTGAAACCTGTTCCAGCTCTGGAATCTGTGGACGCCCTTTCAGTCATCACGTACAATGAAGGACCGCTAGTCATGCGTTGTATGTGATGAAGGGGGGGAGGGGTTGACGACAGCAGAATGACTGGTTAAGAGGAATGGTTGCGTGGGACTGCTGGTTTTTTTCACAAGTAAATGTATTTTGTTTTTAAAAGTATCAAACTTACGAGCAATAACCAGGCGTAAAAACAATGAAATGGTCATAACATAAAGTCAATACTAAAAGTCAACATCGAGAGGGGGACGGGGAAGTAAGGGGTTCCAGGGACCGAAACGAGACTGGTGGTTTTTGGGGAGGAAACCTGTGACAGTTTAATTTCTTTGCCCTAAAAATGTTTTCCTTTTCTGGTGTTATTGCTTTCTGAACTATTGCCACAAGAGGGCGGCAGTGTGTTTCAATGAATTTTGCAACAGACACGTACATTTATTAGAACTCAATGCAGTACTTTTTTTTTGTATTTTAAGTTTACTGGAAATCCATGATCATTTCTAGAAGGACTCAGTTATAACGGATGAACAGGATATTTTACAATGGCGACCTTCTGAAACCACTAAATACAACAGCTCATCTCTGTACCTATGCCGGCTCCCATTGTCTGCTGGTTACAATTTACAAATCTAACACACCAGGATAAGGATACTTATAAAGTAACCTTTATTTTCAGCTAAGTCCAATGAGATATTAAAATTCTGGTGTGTATATAAAAATATAAAATCAAAGTTTCTTATCCTTGGTATAAAGCTTTGTGAATTTGATCTATTGCAAAGTCTTTGTTCTAACACACAAAACATTGAACTCTCTAGCACCTCGTTAATTGCTCAAGTCTGCAAATATACACCATTCAAAACACAACTTGGGAGTCCTCTCTTCTTCTTCCCTGGTCTCGGGGACTTCTTTAGTGCTGCATCTCTACTGTGGAACTTCCTTCCAAGAATCACTATCCCTCCAAGCCTTTCATTGCTGTTGTGTGCCTTCATTTTTCTATTCAAGTAAATGCACTTTTGGAGCACTTAAGCCTATCTATATACAGTGCTCTCTGTACAACTGTATGCAACTTCACAGAAGGAGCAGCACCTTGATAAAGATGAAGGATGAAGAGAGGGTTGTGCAGACACAAAGCAATGATGAACTTTCCTAAAAGGGAGCAAAGCTTATATACAGCCCTTGTCCTGAAAACGTTAAATTGCCCACTTTCTTCAATAGACCATGCCAAAGTCATAACTTACACAGGGCGGAAAAACAGATGCTCCTGTTGCATACATTAAGGGAATTAAGGTTTGTTTTTTTATTTTTCTTAATCCACCCGAGTTGGACTCGCTCAGCCATCAGGTGGTGGGGGCCACATGTAAGTAGAAAATGGTTATTATTCCGTTCCTATTGTGTTGAGTTTCTATAGTACTAACCATCTATATCGAATGTGCCTTACAGACTTCTAATAAAGTGGAACATCGGCCAAAATGTTTTGTTTTGGATATGGTGGATAACAGATAAAACCTCACTTCTTGGGATAGAAAGTCAGATGGAATCTCTCCAATGAGGAAACAGAAGGCAAGAAGAACCTGACAGACATATGAACCCTTGACCGCTCCATCAAAAATGTTGGCAGGAGTTGTACTTTATGTTCCAGAAAGAAAACAATTAATGAGTGTTTGTCAAGCCACAACTGTCCATCTTATTTCATGCTGTAACAATACCTAAAGATTTTGCTAGGTGTGATCTACATATCTCCAGTATATTCTATATGTGGCCACACCGCCTCAGAATTTCTAAAGCTGACCATAGAAGACTTGCATTGCAGCTGATTCCTACTAAAATCAGCAACATTTGGCCATGGGTGTTCCCTGCAAGCACCAGCTAAACAAAAAAGTCAATTTAAAAATCAACTGAGCTAGGTGGAAACGTATGAGCCTAAAGCTGGCCATACATCTTACAATTATCTGCAGATTTTCTGTGGTCAGATGGAAAAAGTGCAACAGATTGGCCCAGGTGGAGATTGCTCCATCCACACAGTTAAGTGTAGATGGAGGAATCTGTTGCACCTTTTCCATCTGACCACAGAAAAGCTGCAGATAATTGTAAGGTGTATGGGCAGCTTAAGAGTGACTGCATCCTATCAGAGCTCCGGAACAAATTTAAAGAAGCTTGGAAATATTCAGATTTGGAAGTTGTCAGTTTAAGAAAAAACTCCAAACTAGCTCTGGCGAGGCAGCACCAGCACATTAAAGCTTCCCTCCATAGGTACCTGACAGTAGCTAAAATCATTGCACTACAGAAAGGAGTGCCAGGGCATAAATAGACGAAAGAGCCCAAGATCAATAATAATTGTTGGTAAATAGGTCTGATGAAAACATACAATGTGTTTCGGGGGCAAAAACATATCACTCCCCCTTCATCAGGGCTTGATACAAGATAAACTTGGATGGACTAATCCACCATAGAACATTGCATTAGGGGTAAAAAAAAAAAGAAAAAAAAAGGGCGTCATCCGAGTGATATCCAGAAAACGTTCCTCAAAATCTAGTCTCCTCGGGTAGACCATGACCGCACTTTTTTTTTTTAATCAATCTACAAATCTGATCCTCTTTTGAATAACTGTAGGGATTGCACACATTGCAATCCCAATTAGTTCTCATTACCAATTAGTTCTCATTACCGACATATGCCACCTGATCCTATCCTTACCCCCTCCAAGTGGCAAGATATGCTCGAATCAGAATGGCAATCACGTGTTTACACTAACCTTGCTATGCATTTCAATTGTATGGTCTTTCCTTTTTTAATTGTACGATACTGTGAGATAAGTTAGGTACTAACATCCATTGCACTCAATCTTACTACTGTTTTCCTTTTTTGGAAAACCCAATAAAAATGTTGTGAGGGACTAAAAAAAAAAATGGTTGTGCGCAATTTTTAGCATTTTGGGGTGTATTGGAAGATTATTTATTTGAATGGCCTTAATGCAACGCACTGCAAAGCAGTAAATGGGCCCTCAATGTTCTAACTATAGTTTTACAAAACGTGGGGGAAAAAAACAGATCTTATTTCATTGTAGCCAGTCTGCAAAATATAGTTTTCAATAATGTCCATGCATTTACAGAAGAATTAAAAACAAGCCATGAATTACCTTTTTTCTGTTTCCCTTTGTCATCGATTTCCTGTTTGGTGGCCATGACTTCAAACAAAGTCTTCAGGATACTCCTTAGGTCACTTGCATAGTTTGTCTGCAACTGATCAGCGACACCTGAGGATGACAATGAACACTTGTTAGGGAACAGTACTGGGTATCATACAGAAGGAGGTGAAACCGTATCTATTGCTTATAGCTTTTTTTTAAAAAACAATACAGACTAATGATTTCAGGAAATTGGTGGAGCACCAGGGCCCAGTCGCAGCGGCAACTCTAGTAGTTCTCGTGAAAATGCCACTTTTCAAGTTAAACATAAGCGGGTCACTCCTGTCTGGCTCTAGTGTTATAATATGTTATATGTGGAATAATGTGCCCTCTGCTGTACAGAAATTAGATATCATTTAGAAGTTTATTGAGCACATAAATGCATAAAGCTGTACTGTGCATTTATAAAGGTCACAGAACTGCTCAGTCCTTAGAAACTTATTACAAAAGGGCAGTGAATTCCTTTAAGAGCCATTCCAAGCAAAGTCAATAAAGTAGACTCAGGCCCGGTGCAGGCCTACGCGATCCGGGAACACGAGTCCTGGGATTGCACGGTCCTGCACTATGCAGGCCGCGATTGCCGTGCAGCCCCATTGATTTCAATTGGGTGACATCCGCACAGCAATCACAGAAAAAAGGTAAACAACGCGCGGCTGTTTTAGCGCAATCCGCCCGGCGCGACTAGGTTGCAATTAGAAAATAATGGCACACCTACAGCACGATCGGTGCACGCCTAGGCGACTACTGACCGGGCGGAATCGTGCACGATTGACGTGCGGTGATGTGTCGTCTAGGTGTGCACAGACCCTTAGGAACACACT